>NC_052345.1:6811434-6926434 GCF_016432855.1 Salvelinus namaycush
GTGTGCCTACTGGAGCAGTGACAGACATGGGCTGGCAGAGTGGTACAGCAAACATAGGACTGGCATGGAGACTGGCATGGAGTCAAGGGAGTATTTGCTCACTCTCCAGAGGGAGCTGAAGTGTATTTATGTGGGGACAGAGTTAGTCTACGTCCCAAATGGCACCCTATTCCCTATTGGGGCGGGTCAAAGGTAGTGCACTCTA
Organism: Salvelinus namaycush; assembly: GCF_016432855.1. NCBI lineage: Eukaryota > Metazoa > Chordata > Actinopteri > Salmoniformes > Salmonidae > Salvelinus > Salvelinus namaycush. The sequence goes on from NC_052345.1 coordinate 6,811,640, forward strand.
TAGGGAACAGGGTGCTATTTGGGGCACGACCTTGGTGTGTACGTGTGTTCTGCACGTTCTGAGCTAGCTAGGTAAACAGCTCGGTTGTTGTGTGTAAATCTGTTTCTATAGTAAACAACAACTCAGATGGATTAGATTGTAAGTCTATACAATCTATTATGCTCTTTTACATTTGGCTGTCTCAGACACAAGTGGAACACTAGTGGAGTAAGCTGGCGTTGCTCAAAATGGTGGATCATATTTTGCCACTGTTTGTACAGTAGTATGAGTGTTTGAGGATAGTTTCAGTCTTGACTGGAGCACAGTATCGCTCACTGTACCTGTTATTGAAGTACGGTATCCTAGTTAAAGTTAGTATTATTTGTATGATATTAATGAGAAATCTTTTGATTAGCTATCTATGACTTTAATTAATTAACTTTTAAATGTTACTTCCTCCTGCCTTTGTTTCTTTGTTAGCACTTTTATTTGATTATTTTATGATATGAAGCACTTTGTTACTTGAATTGAAAAGCACTATAAAAATAGTTTATTATTATTATTAGTTCCACTTTGCCCTCTAGTGTCAGCTCACGGCACTGCTCATTTTACCGTAAACCAGAGCAGCAATACCAAAAACAACTGACGAAGGGATACCTGATAAAACTGTAGTGTAAGATAACGCAATGTTCAGTTTGTTCTAATGCTGAGAGTAGCAGAGAAAACATTTGAAACAGATAGATTAGCCTCGTTGGACCATCCTGATCTTGCCAGCTTGATGCTGAATCAGGCTACAGATTGGAAGTAGACAAAAAGTGGGGTAAACTAACACAATATTTAATATCAACATTTGCTGATGCTAGCGTTAATAATAATTTGAATAATAGCAGCAGAGAAAGTGATGTTTGTTGTTTTGTTATTCAGCGTATGACTGTCACTGTCCACAATGTCTCTCCTATCTTCTATCAAGGCTAAAGGCAATAGCTCTTTCTGTGGGAGGAAGGTTTCGCAACAGATGTTTACTCCTCATCTAAGCTGACAGGAATTGACGGTGTGCGTTTTTTGGAGTGTTTTCACACACACACACACACACACACACACACACACACACACACACACACACACACACACACACACACACACACACACACACACACACACACACACACACACACACACACACACACACACACACACACACTCTTCTGTTTCTCTCTCCTAAGAGAATAAACATATTCAGATGAGATCATGGAGTTCCAAGAAACTCTCTCTCTCTCTCTCTCTCTCTCTCTCTCTCTCTCTCTCTCTCTCTCTCTCTCTCTCTCTCTCTCTCTCTCTCTCTGTCTGTCTGTCTGTCTGTCTGTCTGTCTGTCTGTCTCTCTCTCTCTCTCTCTCTCTCTCTCTCTCTCTCTCTCTCTCTCTCTCTGTCTCTCTCTCTCAGTTTTCCCACACACAAGGTAAATGTACATACTCACACAGTCACACACAAAGTTGTGGGGAGTCACTTCATAACCACACCACTAGACCAGAGACATTCAAACATGAACTTCAAAGGTATGTAAAGGGTGTGAGAGTTGTACGTTTGTCAGTAAACACGCCTCATGTTGACCTCAACGCCAGTCCTATTCCAGAGAAAGTCTATTCTATCATTTTTTGACTCAACCACAGAATTCTCTGAAAGTTCTGTGTGGTTATCGCCTAATGACGGAAACTCAACCATAACCACACCCCTCACACACACGCACATTGAAAAGAGCTTGAACTTGATTGAACCGCCTCTGTGAAGGAAAGGTCATGGGACGTACTAAACGGTCCCAGGTGGTCAGGGAGAATGCATTGGAAATCCCCTATAGTGCTGAAGCCAGAGTTTGCAGTAAGAAGATGTGCATGTACCTAAACAAAATAAGTGTTGACCTTTTGGGGCCAGTCAGTGGTTCCATTGAACTTACAGGGGCTCGCAGAAAGGATAATACGGTCACAGCTTGTCAGGGAGAAATCATTGGAAATCACCTATAGTGGGAGCTAGAGTTGGCGGAGGATGGGGCATTTTTACATGTACGTCAACAATTAACCTAATGACATTAAATTCTGACGGGGGAAGCTGATGTATGGATGTAAACCACTGCTCTTTAGGTCATGTTTGGGACTTTGCATCAACGATTCAAACAGAGGGGGCCCTTTTTCTCGCCAAGGATATGACTGATCTGCATACCCTGTCATGGGCACAGGGTAATCTAGGTTAACCTAGAACTAAAATATTGAGTAATTTGATCGCATCCTCAATAATGTTATGTAGTCTGTCCACGAGAGATTAGGGACAGGGTAGCCAGCCTACAGACTTCTTACCATCAACAAATCCTTGGCTTTGTGTGCCATCACTACTGAGAGATTTCCCTGTACATTTCTGGTGATTTTTGATATGGCCATATTTCATTCATGTACCCGTATAGTAAATAGTACAATAATACAATAATCATTACCTGTTACTTGATTGTAGATTTTACCCAGCATGCTTTCTGGTAAGTAAGTCTTGGACAAGTAAGGCTTGTTCCCGTGTCAGAACAGCCCATATAGCAGGAGCCTACCGCCTGTTTCTGTAGCATGAGACAGCTTGATGTACAAGTACACCATCTAAACAGGATGCTTGCTTTCTGGTGCTGACCTACAAATCCCCCCTGTGACCATGTGAATGTGGACGTTCAACATTGAATGTGCCCAGATCAGCAGTAAAGCATATGTGGCCACAGGGAAGAGCCAGACTCCCAAAGCCTACCTCCCCATTGTCTCTCACCCTGAACAAAACCAGCCAGGGCCTCTCCCCCCATGTGGATGAGACCAGGCTGGGCTGAAGAGAGAGCAGAGAGGGGCAGCGCCTGGCTGGATGTAAGGTTGGTGTGTTTATTAGTGTTTGGCGTTGTGGTTATATTTTGGCTAGAAAGTAGTTTGGTTGAAGAGAGAGGCTGGGCAGTGGCTTGCAAGCTGTTAGGTCGGTGTGTTGATCAGTGTTTAGATTCGCAACAAATGATTTTGGTTAGAATGTGGTTTGATTAGAAGGGTTGCTGATTGTTGGACTGTTGGAGCTAGGAACACAAGCATTTTGCTACACCTGCAATAACATTTTTTATTATTTTATTTCACCTTTATTTAACCAGGTAAGCTAGTTGAGAACAAGTTCTCATTTACAATTGCGACCTGGCCAAGATGAAGTAAAGCAGTGTGACACAAAAAACAACACAGAGTTTCACATGGAATAAACAAGCGTACAGTCAATAACACAATAGAAAAAAAAGAAAGTCTATATACAGTGTGTGCAAATGGCGTGAGGAGGTATGGCAATAAATAGGCCATAGTAGCGAAGTAATTACAGTTTAGCAAATTAACACTGGAGTGATAGATGAGCAGATGATGATGTGCAAGTAGTGATACTGGTGTGCATAAGAGCAGAAAAGTAAATAAAAACAATATGGGGATGAGGTAGGTAGATTGGGTGGGCTATTTACAGATCGACTATGTACAGCTGCATTGATCGGTAAGCTGCTCAGATAGCTGATGTTTAAAGTTAGTGAGGGAAATATAAGTCTCCAGCTTCAGCAATTTTTGCAATTTGTTCCAGTCATTGGCAGCAGAGAACTGGAAGGAAAGGCGGCCAAAGTAGGTGTTGGCTTTGGGGACGACCAGTGAGATATACCTGCTGGAGCACGTGCTACGGGTGGTGTTGTTATCGTGACCAGTGAGCTGAGATAAGGCGGAGCTTTACCTAGCTGGCCCTCGCTATGAATATGTAGCGAGGGTCAGCCACAGTAGTGGGTGGTATAAGGGGCTTTGGTGACAAAACGGATGGCAATGTGATAGACTGCATCCAGTTTGCTGAGTAGAGTATTGGAAGCTATTTTGTAAATGACATCGCCGAAGTCGAGGATCGGTCGGATAGTCAGTTTTACGAGGGTATGTGACCAATACAATTTGATTTGATTTGACTGTTAATGTGATACAATTTCTCTGGCTAGATGTTGCTGTTTGGCTAGTGGTCAGTCAGTGGCCCTATTTTGATGGTTTGGTTGGAGTGCTGATGTTTTATGGGCATCGTTGTGATACAGTTAGACGATGATGACTGAAGAGGAGACTACTTCCTGTGACGTCATCATGACAGCTGTCAAAGAAGTGAGTGTTTGGCCTGATTTCAGAACTATGTGTGTCATCTGTGGCAAATCCTTAATGCACCACCCAATGCTCTTCATTATATAGCCTCTAAAAAATGTATTGATGTTACTCTATCTGTTGATGTTGCAGGACTCACATGAGAGGATCATGTCCAGACAAGACCAAGAGGAAAAGCTCACTATTAGAGACTGGTACAGTATGGTGAGTGTGTGAGAATGTTTACTGTTGTTTATGTCCTAAATAGTAACCTATTCCCTATATAGTGCATTACCCCAAAACTAGTCCACTATATAGGGTATAGGGTCTCATTTCAAATGCAGAAAGTTGGAAAAGTGAGGAGTGAATGTTATTGTTAAACCACATGTATGTCACTCCTGAGCCGACTCTACTGTTTGAATGAGAAATTAGTTTTTATGCATCCCCTCCAGTGTGTGACTCTCCAGCAGCAGGAGCTGAGGCTGTCTGAGGGCTCTTACAGACCTCCAGGCCAAGCCCAGTCCTTCCTGGCCCAGCAGAGGCAGTCCACCCAGGCCAGGAGCAGGAGAGGCATGGGGCTCTCTCCCAAGCTACAGCCCAGATAGGAGGGAGAGATGGAGGGAGAGGTCCCTCTGTTGAGGATGGTGGGATTGACACTGGATGGACAAGGAACGTTGGAAGAGGATGTTGATGGGATTTTTGTGGCTGTTTAAAAAAATCTTGGATGTTAAAAAAACTATTTTGTGTAACATTGGCGCCACCTGTTGGTCAAATGGTATTGGTGTTCGTTTTTTGTCCATCTCAGGTTGAATCTAAAAGTAAAAGGAATAGATAGGACAGTAAAGGACTATCACTATTACAATGTGTTGCCAATGGATTTTTGCGCTTCGAATAAAATATCAACATGACTTACAGTATAGCGCTCATTTTCTCCAGATTTAATTTGACTGTATTGTCTCACATATCTGCTGTCATCACAAGCTATTGTGTCTCATAGCAACAGAAATGGAACTATGGCAAGAAAGATTTGTCTTTTCTTTTTATTTACCTCAGTATAATTCATAACAACGTAACAAGGTGAAAAATCATTCATCTAAAGTAAATGTACAGTGTAAGATTGGTGAACACAGTGAAAGCTGCAGCCCAACCTTGCAGCATCTGGGTGGATTGTTTAGTAGGATGAACTTCATGCAGATGATCTATAGACCAGTGATTTTTCATGAACATACTACAGTGACATATGACCTAGCTTTTCAGTGTGGTGTGTTGGTCCCAGTTGGACAGAAGTGTGCATGTTCTCCCTTACTCATAGTCCGATTCTGAAATGGCATCCTATTCCCTAAGTAGTGCACTAATTTTGGCTAGAACAGGGTGCAGTTTGTAGTTTCGGAGCCGATGGGGACTCTGACCCCATGCTGACGCTCCTATGACGCTGTGGGGCTCTGTAGGACGGCACGGTGAGGAAAGACATCTTAGCTCCACCAATGGGCGGCTTGGGAATGGCGGGGATCACTGTGCTCTGCTCTGTGATTGGTTCAGAGATGAAAAGGTCTCGGGTGGAGCAGGCTGTGGAACGGGGGTGGATGATGCTGGGGGCTAGGGGGCTGGAGGGGGTTGTCGAGGCTGGTCTGGGTTTCTTATCCTGGGGTTGTCTGATGGATGTTTGGCCTCGGTCTCTGGAAGGCTGGAGGGGTGATGGGAGCAGTAGCATGCGGCTTTGAATATCTCCTGTCACCTCAGTGTTCCCTTCCTCCATCTTCTCTTTCTCTGCCCCCTTCTGGGTGTTCCCCTCATCCTCTTCTTCTTCCTCATCTTCTTCCATAATCTCTTCCTGGCTTTGAAGGGCGTCCCCACATCTCTCCACCCCAACCCCAAACTGTACCTCCATGAGGGGGGTCCTAGCATTAAACACCCCTCCACAACTACATATGGTACTCTGAGTATCCTGACCCAAAACAGACGGCAGCGACCCCCCAGACGGCCCCAAAGTCTTCCCACCTTCATCATCCTCGTCCTCACCCTCTTCATCACTGAACGAGGGCGGGTACATCCCGGAGGGACGGCGGAACCTTTGGAGCTGGGCGGAGGTGCGACGCAGCGCCCCTCCAATGAGTCCCGTGGGGGACGGGGCAGTGAAGAGGAGCCGGTTGAACAGGGCCATGTTGGGGTGGTGACCCCCACCCTCAGACGCCACGTTCTCAGTGATATCCGCCAGGGGCGCGAAGTGCATCTCCTCTTTGGGAATCCTGGAGGGGACAGACTCAATTCAAATCACTACAACTACTTGAATAATGCCCTTAGGGCCATACAGAAGTGTTCGCAAGGATAGAAACATACAACTAATCATCTTTGGACTTGTAAAACACACATACTGAATATCCTTGCTTGCAACAAGGTGAACACATATTTGAGGTGTATTGTAGAAATGTATTGCACTTGCCCCATAAAATAGAATAGAATAGATTAGAGACTCACGCCATGTCGAAGGTGGAGCCCTGGAAGGAGGGTTTGCGCAGCCTGAATAGAGTTGCTGCGGTGTAGGGAGGACGAGGGTTAGAGTCGTTCCAATATCGGTCTCTTTCCATGATGGGAAGATCCCCGTACATCTCATCAACTGCCATCATGGAGACCTGAGGAAACACAAACACTACCTCTTCAGTTTCAGATGAGGGAAGTTCCAAGAAACTCTTCTGTTGAAGTTTCCTTTCCCCCCACCATTTTTTCTCTCACTTTGAATGTTTCAAAAGTACTTATCCCACTCATGTACACGTGTAGGCTCGGCCCTAATTTATTGGCTCTGTCACCTGGAGCTGCATAGCAAATGGCCAGTAACACAAGGAAAGCCTAAAGGACAATGCTCAAGGACTAGCCAGCCCTTCCCCTCTGAGGGGCCAAAATGTATCTCTGTTACGGTATCCAGAGGACTGACTATTGAATGAGTGATAAAATAAAGCTATAGTATCCATGTCTGGTATCTGTCTGAAACTTGTACCCTAAAGAGGACTCTGAAGCTATCTATATGTATGTATATTGAACAAAAATATAAACGCAACATGTAAAGTGTTGGTCCCATGTTTAATGAGCTGAAATAAAAGATCCCCCAAATTTTCCATATGCACAGAAAGCTTACTTCTCTCAAATTGTGTGCACAAATTTGTTGACAACCCTGTTAGTGAGCATTTAACCTTTTCCAAGATAATCCATCCACCTGACAGGTGTGGCATATCAAGAAGCTGATTAAACAGCAGGATCATTACACAGGTGCACCTTGTGCTGACCACTCTAAAATGTGCAATTTTGTCACACAACACAATGCCAGAGATGTCTCAAGTTTTGAGGGAGATGCAATTGGCATGCTGACTGCATGAATGTCCACCAGAGCTGTTGCCAAATAATTTCATGTTCATTTCGCTACCATAAATCGACTCCAAAGTTGTTTAAGATAATTTTGCAGTACGTCCAACCGGCCTCAGAACCGCAGATCACGTGTAACCACGCCAGCCCAGGACCTCCACATCCGGCTTTTTCACCTGAGTGATCGTCTGAGACCAGCCACCCGGATAATTGATGAAACTGTGGGTTTGCACCACAAGAGGTTGGCGGCACCTTAATTGGGGAGGACGGGCTCGTGGTAATGGCTGGAGTGGAATAGGTGGAATGGTACCAAATACATCAAACATTGTTTCCATGTGTTTGATGCCATTCAATTCGCTCCGTTCCAGCCATTATTACGAGCCATCCGCCCCTCAGAAGCCTCCAATGGTTTGCACAACCAAAATCATTTCTGCACAAACTGTCAGAAACCATTTCAGGGGAGCTCATCTGCGCGCTCGTCGACCTCGCCAGGGTCTTGACCTGACTGCAGTTCGGCGTCGTAACCGACTTCAGTGGGCAAATGCTCACCTTCGATGGCCACTGGCACGCTGGAGAAGTGTGCTCTTCACGGATGAATCCCGGTTTCAACTGTACCGGGCAGCGTTGTGTGGGCGAACGGTTTGCTGATGTCAACGTTGTGAATAGAGTGCCCAATGGTTGCGGTGGGGTTATGGTATGGACAGGCATAAGCTACGGACAATGAATACAATTGCATTTTATCGATGGCAATTTGAATGCACAGAGATACCGTGACGAGATCCTGAGGCCCATGGTAGTGCCCTTCATCCGCCGCCATCACCTCATGTTTCAGCATAATAACGCATGGCCCCATGTCGCAAGGATCTGTACACAATACCTGGAAGCTGAAAATTTCCCACGGCCTGCATAGTCACCAGACGTGTCACCTATTGAGCATGTTTGGGATGCTCTGGGTCGACGTGTACGACAGGACATTCCAGTTCCCGTTAATATCCAGCAACTTCGCACAGCCATTGAAGAGGAGTGGGACAACATTCCACAGGCCACAATCAACAGCCTGATCAACTCTATGAGAAGGAGATGTGTCGTGCTGCATGAGGCAAATGGTGGTCACACCAGATACTGACTGGCTTTCTGATCCACATCCCTACCTTTTTTTACATTTACATTTAAGTCATTTAGCAGACGCTCTTATCCAGAGCGACTTACAAATTGGAAAGTTCATACATATTCATCCTGGTCCCCCCGTGGGAATTGAACCCTGGTCCCCCGTGGGAATTGAACCCACAACCCTGGCGTTGCAAGCGCCATGCTCTACCAACTGAGCCACACGGGACCACCTTTTAAAGGTATCTGTATTCTCAGTCATGTGAAATCCATAGATTTAGGCCCTAATGAATTTATTTCAATTGACGGATTTCCTTTTATGAAATGTAACTCAGTAAAATCTTAAAAATTGTTGCATGTTGCGTTTATATTTTTGTTCAGTGGATGATCTCTGTGGTAACTTGTATCTGTACAGGGTGAACTCTAACTTACTCTGTGCAAAGGGGTTTTATGGTCCTCTCAGGAATACTTTAAAGTACTACTTAAGTCGTTTTGTGGGTATCTGTACATTCTTTACTATTTATATTTTTGACAAATTTTACTTTTACTTCACTACATTCCTAAAGAAAATAATTACTTTTTACTCCATACATTTTCCCTGACTCCCAAAAGTAGTGAATGCTCCTTAGCAGGACAGGAAAATGGTTAAATTCACACACTTATCAAGAGAACATCCCTGGTCATCTCTACTGCCATCTGGTGGACTTACTAAACACCCACGCTTAGATTGTAAATTATGTCTGAGCGTTGGAGTGTGCCCCTGGCTATCCATAAATTTTTTTTAAAAACAAGAAAATGGTGCTGTCTGGTTTGCTTAATATAAGGATTTCTAAAATGATTTATACTTTTACTCAAGTAGTATTTTACTGGGTGACTTTCACTTTTACTTGAGTCATTCTCTATGAGGGTATCTTTACTTTTACTCAAGTATGACAATTGGGTACTTTGTCCACCACTGGATCTATATGCCTAGACTAATGCTTTGTTAATGTCAGTATTGCCTTGTAGCTTAAGCTTTATGCGTTGTATGTGAATCCGTTCATTTTACAAAGTTATTAAATAATACTTGCTTTGATATTTGCTTATATGACCATTCCTTGATCTTAGTCATCTAAATGCATAATACTTGATAGCACATGGTTTAACCATGGTCTTGCATATTGCTATCTATATTATGGAGCCATTTAATTCAGTTAATGGGCTAATTGCTTAGTCTTATTATGGGTTGCATGTGATGTATTTATAATATCATATATATGAAGAATTACCCCACTACATATACATGCATATATTACATCTAAGATAACAATGGGGGGTTGTGAGAAGGACAGCAATACATGTGATTCAATATAAACCTGGAAGTTCCTGTCTATCAGCCAGTTGGTCTCAAAGTCATCATCGTCCTCTCCAAATGGGTTTATCAACTGCTCTGCTACCTGAAAAACATAAAAAATTGGTCATGTTCGTTGGGGCATGCAAAGGAAATGTTTTAAAACATTTTGCAACGGAAATAAATAAAAATATGTTTGTTTTTGCTAGCCTCTCCCTGTTTCAGTCTGGTTTTCTTCCATTTGCTACCTAGAGAACACAATAATGAATTTCCACTGACCTTGAGCCAGCCAGCGTAGAAGAAGAACTGTAGCATAGTGAAGATGGGGACGTACAGGTCCAGGTCATGACCCAGGTAACCCTGTGTGGGGTCCAGGAACTGACGTCCTATCAGACACACGAAGAAAAAACTGTACACGGCCAGAGTCACCACCTATAGGGATGGTGGAGACGAGAACATAGGACACCAAATGAGTGATGCCGACTGAGAAAAATTCTACAATGATTGCACATACAATCACCTGCATGCACATATATACACACACACACACACACACACACACACACACACACACACACACACACACACACAAACCTGAGTGTAGACCAGGGGAACACTGATCATGTCGTAATGGAAAAGCATACTGCAGTTCCCTCTGAAATGATTGAGCTCCTGCAGACATAAACAGACAAGCTACAAATGTAAGTTATTGTTTTTGTTGAATATATTGTTTTTGTGTAAGGTTCAGTCAGTATGTAAGTTGGGTACAGCTGATTCATGTCATATAACTATTGACATTATGTGGTTTATCACTATGTCGCTTTATGTGTGTTGTATTGTAGACTACCTCCAGCACTAGTTTGAGGGTGCTGTCGTCCTTAATCCTGCCCTCACAGCGTGCCAGGGCGGCCAGGTTAGTGAACCACACACAGGGCATCCAGTACTTGTTATAGGGGGACTTGAGGCTCTCAAACTTCTTCCGCTCCTCCCTGGTCATGAACCCTGAGGAGAGGGGAGTGTATCTGTCACAGGTGGGGTCTGAACCCCCATGTCCTGCTTTGAAACCCAATGTCTTAATTAGGCCAAGAGGAAATTGGACCGAGGGTAACACTGATTAAAGTTGCAGGCAGGGCTACCTCATCTCCAGAGCGTGAGTCCGACTCACCTCCGCTAGACCGCTACATTAACTATAGGTATGTGTTTGGAAGACACAGGATGTGGGACAAAACTGCAAGGGGTATGGTGTATCCAGATGTACACTGTACTTTCTTGTGTTTGAATTCTGAAAATCTGCAAAGTGCAATTTTTCCTTGAAGGCAAAATCTGCAAAGTGCAATATCTCCTCAAAGGCAATATCTTAGCTGCATCTGAATGACACATTTACCTGCTTCCACGACGTGGTCCATGGTCGGGAAGCGTTTAAACACTGCAGTGCTGACCGAGCGCAAAATCAGTAACGCGGACAAACTTGCATATCGCATCATGGTGCGTCGCAGCAGCCGCCCGTGCTCGTCCACGCCCTGCAGGCCGCCCGAGAGCACGCACATCAGGCGGTCAGGTAATGGAATGCAGGTGTACTGATTCCACCAGCGGTTCACCACCAGTGTCACGTAAAAACCTGGAAAACAGCAGCAAATGGTTCTGTAATGAATGGTGGTATTTTCTTATAGAATAGAAGAATATTAGAATATAAGAATATTCGAATAGAATCTGTGTTATTGATTTAGTAATATTGCCCACCTAACACAAAAGACATGGGGATGAGACTGGCATAGTGGTTGCAGTAAATTGCCAGTTTTTCAAAATACCTCTTCTGGTCATCAAAGAGGAAGAATCTGAAGAGGTAAAAGTTACATAATAATGTGGACCAATTAAAACAAATTGAAATCTTCAAATAGTAATGGAAAGTTAAAATAATTATATAAACTTGGTAGCCAAAGGCTCTCATACCTGTAAGTGACACTGATGCCAGTGTACATGGCGAAGAAAGCAAGGAACTCCTTCCATAAGACCTTGTAGATGCTTCCCCTCCAGGCTAGGAGCAGTTTGGAGAACCCGCAGAAGCGCGCATTGGCAACTTGCGCGGTGTAGGTGACCGTCATGATGTCATCTATCAGTTATTCTATCATATTAAAAAAAATACTATATCTCGGAAAACATATATTGTGTTAGTTTTCTTTCTATTTATCAAGGGAAATGGAAAGAAAACCCATGTCTAACCCTCCACAAATCCTACCTATACAGTTTTGTTTATGTAACAGGTGTAAAATATACTTTATGTATTTCAACGAAAATCCCATATATTTATTTTTCATGTATTATTTTATGGTTATTTTCAGATGTATTACACTGCTTTCAAGAGTGAACTATATCATTGTATTTATTTTCTAAATTGTGTTGATGTTGTGATGTCATCTACGAAAACCATGCGTTTACGCCTCAGTTTGGTCAAAGCGTGATGAGGAGAGGTATGTGTTTATGTTTATTTTGAATGCACAAGTTAGCAAGAGTTCACAAATGCACACAAAAAAACAAGCAAAAATTATATCATCATTGATTTAGTGTTGTTGCACTACTGTTAGTAGGAATATATATTAGCGTGAATGGGGATACTTTTCTAGAGCAACTGCAAATTTGCAAGGTTAGCCCAGCTACCGTTGGCTTTGGGTGCGGGAGAGGGTCTCTTTCAGGTACAGACAGCGTGAGTTTTCTGACGATTTTCTCCCGGGAATTCTGCACTGTCTTTTGTCAGGCAAATATACTTATGTATGACAGTCCAGGCGGCAGCATTAACGTTTGCCTTGCATTGTATCCATTCCATGCAGGTATGTTGTGAAATGTGACGTTTTTGTATTTCATTTAGCTATCGTTCATTTTGTTACCTGTCCAGTCACGTCAGGAATGGCGATGTTGCCTCATTTGTATGCCTCGGGTATAGACAGTAGTGCAATAGTACACTCAAATAAATATTTAGAACTTATTAGAACATTATTAGTGTATTGGTGTACAATGTTTATTAAATGAAATTGGAGTATTTTGAAAATATTAACATGTACAATTTGTACAATGCATTTTTGTTGTTTTTGCGAGTTTGCTCAAAGCATGACGAGGAGAGGCAAATATACTTATGTATGAGAGTCCAGACGACAGCATTAAGCAGACAACTGCAGAATTGTGTCCAGAGCTTTCCCTTCCCATCCACCTACACAACACATTTAGACGTTGCGTAAAAGTCCATGAAAACATCTAGTTCGACGGACAAATTTAGGACAGTATGAAACAAATGGTATTACCTCTGTTGTGCAGTGAGTGGATCTTTGGGATGTTTGCAGGTTCAGGTTAATCAACAATCTCCGCGCATAGCATTATTGCTGCACACGATCAAAGCCCTTACATATTCCATAGCCTAATACATCTGTACAACTTTAATATTCTCTACTAACCATTTTACGTCCATCGTTGGTAACCCATTCAGCCGATACATCATACAGTAAAAGAAGGCAGCAGTAGAGGGTAATCCTTGGATGCTGGAGCCTCAGCAGTGCGCTCAGTGGTTAGAGCGCCCCGGGGCAAATCCCGAACATTGGAGGGAGACGGAGCTCGTTAGTACATGCCCCCTACTGGGAGAGCGAGCTTCTGCACAGTGCATTTTAAATCGGTGATGGACCACAAGCGACAGCCTGCCGAGAGCTACACAATGTCAAAAACGCAAGTGCGTAAAAACTAGAAGGGAAAAGAAATATTAGAAAACAGGAAATAGTCAGACTGCCACTGATATAAAAATGACTAAACCATGTAACAGTACGGTCATATTTATAAAATTGTGCATATATTAGAAATAGTTTATGGTGCATTATATTTGTTTTTTGATCGAGGCAAGCGTTTTTTTCCAGTCCATTGACACATTTGAATTTATTCTACAAAACACTGTGTCAGCTCAACAGGAGGCTTGTTGTTTGCAGGTTCTGAGCGTAGAAGTCACCCACAAAGTCAGGACCTGTCAAGACGAATCTGTTGTTCAACAAGGCATGTTGTACCGCAGACCATCCATGCGTGTCCCGGCTGCGTCTTGGGGTCGCCTGCGTCCAAGAGTCTAATTAGGGGCTACTTGGGACCCAATCACAATGTCTGTATTGTAGTTCGTAACATTATTTGGTTATGAAAGCTGTGTTAATAAAAACACGTAACCAAAAAATATCCCTGCGAAATAGGCATGTTTGTGTTTTATTTTGTAAGTTTAACATAATTGCCTAGGGGGGGAAATATATGCATAACTTGAAGCATTAATAACATTGCACGGACAAAATCAAATCAAAAGGACCCTTCCAAGACTTGTGTTGCTGCTGCAGAGATTATGGGGCTATAGTTGGTAGTATAATGACCACTTTTGGTGAGTGAATACCTTGATGACAAGTCAAATTGACAGCTATTGGGACATGTTGCCTGTGGATGAGAAAGAAAGAAGCTGTGCACTAATGCAGAAATGCAGGCAACACAAATCCCACACTGAATGACGTCTAAATAGGAGCTAAATAATGAACCAACCTTTCCTTCAACAGGGGACCAATCAACATTCAGTAATCAATTGTATATTATAATGCACTAATAAGGCATTCATTAAGCCAAGTAGCCAACTAGCATCACGCTGTGTACCCGAATAGAGCCCTCTACACAACAGACTGAAATGGCACCCCATTCCCTATATAATGCACTACTTTTGACCAGGGCTGCCATTTCCTACACAGCCAGGGAGAAAGAGATTGGTTTAACCAAGCTAAGTCCCCCCCCCCCAGACTGAACACTGCACTCAATGGTAGTCAATGGTGAGTGCAGCATTCAGTCTGGTTCAACCAGGCTAGAGGGAAAAGTAGCACTTTAAAAGCTTTATACAAAGACTGCTTCAGTGGCCTCCTATTATAATCAGAGTAGGAAAAACAATGAAATTGGCATAAAATAATTACAAGTAGCCATCTGATACTGTAGATTATAGATGAATGACACTGCTCAGTGATCAATAAATAGAATTTCTTCATCCAAGAACTGAACTAAATGTAGGTGGGGACATGCTATTTACACCATAAACATGTGGTGCGTGAGAACACCATTTTGGTCAAATAATGTAGTTAAGTATGTCCATGCTATTATTACTCAAGTATTCAAATGCCCTTCTAAGGGCATTTCCACGGCCATAAGTCTGATGGGATTGGTGGGACAAAAAAATAACATGATCTGAAAACCATTACCATTTCCTCTAGGCCTATATCCCTCTTCATAGTGACTATTCACCCTGGGGTAGTAAGTCCTCACCCTGCATCACACACCCACCTTCATCCAAAACAGACACAACTTTCCCACCACTCATATTATTCTCCATTCCCACAATGGAGGGCATTAAGAAGTCAGAACGTGCATCCAAAATGGCACCCTATTCCCTATATATAGTGCACTACTTTAGACCAGGGCCCTGGTCAAAATATGTGGCAATAATGCACTATACAGGGAATAGGGTGCCATTTCAGACGCAAACCAAACAGATACAGTCTAATTAAATCACATGGTAAAAACCAAAGATGCAGTCGATCGTCTCAAAGCTGTTTTATACTGAAAAACACAGCAGCGGCATCAGACACCAAACTCAGCCATTAAGGATAGTTTCACTTGTACATTACTGAGGCTGGAATATGGAAGGAAAAAGCGGATGGAGGGAGGAGGAGAGGAGAAAGGGAGGGGGTGGCCTTGAGTGTTCCTCTGGGAAAAGTTAAATTCTTTAGGAATAGTTCATCCTTTCCCTGGTGAGATATCATGGAGAGAATGGTATAGATAGAATGAGAGAAAAGTGAGAGGAGATAAATCACATGTGGATCCTCCTTTCTCTTTTAGACTGTAGGCCTACAACAGGAGCAGGTGGTTGTGTGTCCTTGTGTTCCGTGTTGTCCTCCCCCTGTGTGTGTGTGAGTGTGTGTCGTTCTTGCTGTAGTGGTTTAGGTTCCTGAAGATGAAGAGGATGGGGATGTTCTTGCTGGGTTGCTGTAATGCAGCAGTGAGGCTGAGGTCAAGGGGGACGGAGATGGTGAGTTCAGACTGCGACTGGGAGTCAGAGGTCAATCACTTGGTAGGGGGGATGTAGGGCTCCAGGAGTTGCATTGAGAAGGTGTTGACTTTTTCGGCCCCCCGTACCTCGTGGGGCAGTAGCGGTAACTTGATTATGTGGAAATCTTCATATAGATCCTCCATCTGGGACAGAGAATAAAGGTGAGGACATAATTTTAGGGATTAGGACACCATTGTAGGGGCATAGCACGTGGTGACAGACAACTGCCATTGACAACATGAAGACTACTTATGCCGTGCTTTACCTGGTCCAGGTACTTGGACTGGATCTTGTGGCGGGCCTCGCACATCTTGCATGGCCGGTCTGAGTCGGGGAACACCAGCTGGTTGACGATAATGTTGTGCGTGTCGATGTGACACTTGGCCAGCTCCTGGATCAGGCGCTCCGTCTCGTACAAGGACAGGAACTCGGCGATGCACACACAGATAAACGTTGTTTGTTCCTATGAGGGAGTGTGGGGAGGGGCGGAGAGAGGCGTCAAACACAAGTAGAGACATAGTCACTATACGGACTCCAAAAACTGGAATTAACACACAATACTCAAATAACTCCACATAGTGAAGTAGAGTGGTTATCAATCAAATGAACATAATGCAGGTGTATATACACTGCATACACACCTCAATGTTTTCCTAGAGCGAAGATGTTAGGTAAAGCATTGTTATGGAGATCTAGGTTTCTAAATGGGTCGGTGATGGTCTGACTTACAGGGTCTTTGAACTGCTCACTGACAGAGCGGATGACTGGTAGGGTCTCCTCCAGCTTAGAGGCCAGCTGGTCTGCGTTCATGTCTCCCAGACCAAGCATGTTACACATCTACGGGGGAGAAAGAGTGAGCGAGAACTAGAGAAAAGGATCATGCACAAGTGGCAACAATAAGAGAACTGATGCTACCGACACAGACAGCAACTCTGGTCAATAAAAACAGAGCAACTAGAGCTTCATGCTTAACACAGAAATAAATCAACAGTCAGTAGGCCTTACCTGTGAGATGAAGGGGCTGAACTGGTTTAGGGCTAGTAGGCCTTACCTGTGAGATGAAGGGGCTGAACTGGTTTAGGGCTAGTAGGCCTTACCTGTGAGATGAAGGGGCTGAACTGGTTTAGGGCTAGTAGGCCTTACCTGTGAGATGAAGGGGCTGATCTGGTTTAGGGTCAGTAGGCCTTACCTGTGAGATGAAGGGGCTGAACTGGTTTAGGGTCAGTAGGCCTTACCTGTGAGATGAAGGGGCTGATCTGGTTTAGGGCTAGTAGGCCTTACCTGTGAGATGAAGGGGTTGATCTGGTTTAGGGTCAGTAGACCTTACCTGTGAGATGAAGGGGCTGATCTGGTTCTTGATCTGCATGAGTCGTCCCAGGCCTCTCTCCACTATGGTGGGGAAGTTGAGCAGACGTAGCGTGTGGCCAGTGGGGGCAGTGTCGAACACCACCACAGAGAAGTTCATGCCTTTCACTAACCTGAACGGAGAGGAAAAGAGTATGACTGAGGAATACTGTGGAGTTAGTCAATATAACCTTATTAACCCTCTAGTTTCTAAGCTGGGGGGGAGGGTGTTCTACTAAGCTAACATATAGATTTGTTTTAAGATGTTCACACCAAGGATCATTTAGCTATTTGATTATGAATTTTAAGACCCCTTAAGGCAGGGTTTCCCAAACGGTTTTGTTTTTTGCCCTGGAACTACACAACTGATTCAAATAATCAACTAATCATCAAGCTTTGAATCAGCTGTGTAATAGAGTAAAAAACAAAACCGTTTGGGAAACCCTGCCTTAAGGGGTCTTCAAATTCAAATAGCTAAATGATTCATGGTGTGACCATCTTAAAACAAATCTATATGTTAGCTAAGTAGAACCCCCCCCTCCCAGAAACTAAACTAGTGCATCAAAGCTGGGACCGAGAGACTGAAAAACAGCTTCTATCTCAAGGCCATCAGACTGTTAAACAGCCATCACTAACATTGAGTGGCTGCTGCCAACATACTGCCTCAAATCTCTAGCCACTTTAATAATGAATAATTGGATGTAATAAATGTATCACTAGTCACTTTAAACAAAGCCACTTTATATTATGATTACACACCCTACATTACTCATCTCATGTATATACTGTACTCGATACCATCTAATGCATCTTGCCTATGCCGCACGGCCATCGCTCATCCATATATTTGTATGTACATATTCTTATTCATCCCCTTACATTGTGTGTATAAGGTAGTTCTTGTGAAATTGTTAGATTACTTGTTAGATATTACTGCACTGTCAGAACTAGAAGCACAAGCATTTTGCTACACTCACATCAGCATCTGCTAACCATGTGTATGTGACAAATAACATTTGATTTAGGAAACGCTGGTATCAAAAAAAATATATATACAAAAAAGATTTGATGAAACATTGAATTTGGCATTACTGCTATTAAACGTATTGAATGACAGATCCACTACTTGGACTATACTAAGGAAGTTTGTTCTGAAGTGTCTGTCCTATAGCTGAGAGATATAAGAAATAACAATTTTTATTTTAGGAAATAAACTATTTTTTAATCCCGTACAGGGGATCTTCACACAAGTCTTGTGAGCGTCCTAGAGACATGTATGTGTTTGTGAGAGACTCACCTTTCTACAGAGTGGTCATATTAGTGTGTAGCCCAAACGGTTTGGACGCTACAGGCAGAAGAGGCAGTAATGACTTCAGATGAGTCCCGTGATGCTTGTGGGGGTCGTAGAGCAAAATGGAGAACACCATCGTGTTCGTGAGAGTCTCAGTTTGTAGGCCAAACGGTTCGGACACCACAGACATATGTGTGAGAAGACCGATTTTCGGGATGTCTAATGGTCTGACAAACCCCGCTCTAGCTCTGCCACCTTTCACCGCAAGTGCGGAAGGGCAATATCGACGGATGTGGTGGATTGAGACTCAGCCCATGCAAAAAAACATATTTAATTTAAAAGGATGGATTTCGATGGGGATTTTTAAAATTATGGCCGTGGAAATTGTAGGAAAAGGGTTAAGCTAACCCAGACGTATGAATTTGATTCGGGTGACAATAATGCCCAATAATAGCAGCCCAACTAATTTCTACCACCACAAGTACAGACCAACAGCAACACTATCATCCATGGATATGGTGCATTCTATCACAGAAACTGAACATAACCAATGATTGACTGAATTTAAAGAACTTTTAAAAACACTCAAAGCATAATGTGTATCAATAACTACGTGGAGAGCCATTAAGTGTTGACTTCATGACCTCTGTGTGTGTGTCTCCATACCTCATGACCTCTGCGTAGCTCATGGCCTCGTCGATGCCGGGGAAGGCACTCATGGCCTCCTGCATCATCTTCTTGCCCATACTCAGCATGTTGTCCTCTTCAAAGAACTCATCTGGGAGCTCCGCCACACCCAGGCTGGGATCAATCTCCTGCAGGAGCACACACACACACCACAGACAACACAACACAACACAGACAGACAACACAACACAGACAGAGCAGAGGTCGGGGCAAGACACAGGAGGAAAGAGAAAATCTCCATCTTAGGGAAAAAGACTTTCCTTAAAGGACTTTTTTTTTTTATACTGATGGCTAGATTGTGTTTCACATACACAATAGAAATAGACAAACTATTGTGTGAATCAAGAGTTTACAGTCTTGCTTGTGTCATTCTCCAAACAAAGCTTGCTGAATGTCACCCTCAAGTCAACATAAGCTCCTAAGTCGACTTCTATGAATATATTGACGGTGAGGAGGTAGTCTGACAAACCAGCTCTTTGCCTCTACTCATTCTCAAAACCTAGTAAGAGAGTGCATACTGCTGAGAGCGACATCACCAGTCTGTAGTGTAGACAGAAAAAACTGGGGCAGAGAGACTGGGTCTAATGCTGACATACCATAGCGAAGAGGTTCTCGTAGCCCTTGACTTTTGTGGGCACCTTTGAGAACTTCTGGTCAAAGGCATCTGAGATGTTGTGTGCCGGGTCAGTGGAGATGATGAGCACGCTGTCACGCACCGCAGCCAGCTGTACAGCCAGACTGCAGCTGTTGGGGCAAAGGACAGACATTAGCACACAGACAGAAATGTCATAAGCACGCACAGACAGACAGATATGACCACAGACATGAACACTGATACAGACAAACAAGACAGACAGTTACCATTTTCAACCCTTCAGTTAGAAACATTGTTTACGTATGTATACATTACCAAATTAGAAACATGATGTCTTCTCAATTAAATAAAAATCAGCTTCACATGAAACTGACAAATTTAACCACCGAACTTTGAAATTGGTGTTTGAAAGTGATGGTCCATGTTGAGTTGATGCTAGTGTCTAGCTAAAACTAGTTAGCTAGATAACGTTAAATAGATAGCCGAGTTTGCTAACCTGATGTTTACTGTTAATGTAAAAGATTGTTCAGAACTGTTTAAAACTCGCTGGATTGCTAGCTAACGTAGTAAGTAATGACAGTCTTATGAATTTGACAGCTAGCTAACTAGTTAGCTACAGTTGCTAGCTGGCTAGCTATTGTTGTCATTTTAGCTAACCATATAATTAACTAGCTAACGTTAGCTCACTGTGTTCCCACTGAAATAAGAGCTACGTTGATGGTAAATGACTGTCAATAAAGAAACATTAATTGAACGTCGGGCTTGCGGTATTGAACTTGGCTAGGCCATTCATTTTGCTAGTGACGTTAGCTAATAGTGACAAAGCACTATTTTGCATCGACCTACCTGCATGTTGTTTTGCCAACGCCACCTTTGCCTCCAACAAATATCCATTTCAGAGATTTCTGCTCTATAATGTTTTTCAATGTTGGTTCTAAAGGCTCCACATCGGGCGCATCTTCAAATTCTTCTTCCAACGACGCTGCCATCTTGTGTGTACAGGTCAGCAAATGGGATGTACCAAATAATAAAAAGAGCTGGGTAAAAAAAAGCGACCCTCTTTTGGGCTATACCAAGGCTAAATAGTTTAGCGATCAAAATTTTAACATATTTTCAGCAAACAATCTAATCAAAAACCAAATTAAAAACACTCAATTTATAAGAAACAATAAAACAATGGATGGATATTGAGCAACAAAGACACAGGAGGCCCATCTATTATGAATTGTTGTGTTTATTTCACATCAGGAATAACAGTAAGAGGACACATTATAAGACATATACAGCTGACTGGCCATGGGAGAGTTCTGACAAATGCTTGATAGGCTGGTCCATCTTCAGCCCATTCTAAATTGTTAGCTTTTTTTGTTGCATTGAATTACCATCTAAATTGTTAGCTTTTTTTGTTGCATTGAATTACCATTATTTGGCTAGGGTCCTCAAAGGGAAAACATGGGCCATGTGTGGGCTTCGAGGAAAATGAGCCGGTATGTCTTTCAAATTCAAAAGACATAAAATACATAAGCATAGAATAATAATGAAAATAATAAAATGTTTTAATATATTAATCTTTTTTTAAATCTTCTGAATTTATAATAGACTTGATGCTGTGTTGCATATTGGGGCCATGTGTGGGCTGTACCTTGCTCAAGGTCACATAGAAATGTTTCACATTGTCAGTTTGGGTATTCGAACCAGTGACCTTTCCATAACTGTCACAACACTCTAACCTATAGGCTACCTGCCTTTCGCAATGCGGATTACACATTGGTCCTAAAATAAAGAAAAGGGGAATGGGAAAATCTTAAATTGCACCACCATCTAACACTGCACCTATACACTATCCCCCCAAATCCACCACCTCATCCCACTACTTTGGCCCTAAATGATCCTAAACCAGACCGTCGGCATGGGAGGATGGAAACCCTTCTCTCAAAACTTCCTGTAGATCTTCTGCACTAAAATCTCTCACACCCAAATATTTCTCTGCTGCAACTACCACATATATCTTCTGTGATTTCCGCTCCATCAGTGCAGTTGATCACCATGGCTATAAACGCAAGACATCCAACCTTTCTAAAAGTCATTACATCGTCAAAAAAGTGAATCGTTAATACAGTAGTTTCCTTAAGATGGTTCATCATGGTAATGTCTTTGGTGGCCCTAAAAAGTTTCAAGTTGATAGGCCACTATGAAATGAATTTACAAAGGAAAATGTGTCCATTGATAAAGATTGATTTATCAATAACTCCGCCATCTTTTAACCAATCCCTTAGCTTTTCTCAAACTAAGTTAAGAGATGCGCCACATACCCGTGTTATTTGGACTTCTGGTTCATGAGAATATGTTTTTCAAAGGTTTTCAAAATTGTTCAATATTGAGGAAAAATCGATCCTGACAGACCTTAGTCATTGATGCAAATTTGAGTCATGGGCAAGTGCATACATGGAGTGTTTGAAAGTAGGCGTTACTAAATAATTGGGAGGATCAACATAAGTGAGTGTATGGAAACCTAACAGCTAATTGTCCAGATTGGTTGCCACTGGATACCTTTTTGCGTGGGTGCTTTCTGCTTCCTTGTAACATTTTAGCTAAGCCTAACCATTTCCCCAACCTTAACCTCATTCTCCTAACCTGCCATGTTCATTCTCCTAAACTGCCTAACTAAAATGTTACAAAGAAGTAGCAAGCAGCCACTGTTCTGAGGGCAAAAGGTGGTGAAACAATATTAGGAAGGTGTTCTTAATGTTTTGTCCACTAAGGGTACATCTACAGCTACTGGATAACATAACTACACCAGATAATAGCATAGTAGGACTCAGATGAACACATTGTGCAATCCAACAGACCGCGTGGGTGCAGACATTCGCCAACTCAATTAAAACATCCCAACAACAATCATCAGTAATAGAAAGATATCTGTCCCAAATTGTACCCCATTCCCTACACAGTGCACTACTTTTGACCATAACCCTATGGCCCTATGACTGCACTAAATAGGGAAAAGGGTGCCATTTGGGACAAATACATAGAGCTCCGCCTGTCCTGTCTTCACTGGGGCCAGCCAGTCAAGTCAGGTAAACTAAATAAAATGTTTATTTATAAGGCAATTTCAGCAGAAATGTTGCAGTTGGGGAGGTTCAAGTCCCTAGTAAGACACCATGGTAGAATGATGGGGAGGTTCAAGTCCCTAGTAAGACACCATGGTAGAATGATGGGGAGGTTCAAGTCCCTAGTAAGACACCATGGTAGAATGATGGGGAGGTTCAAGTCCCTAGTAAGACACCATGGTAGAATGATGGGGAGGTTCAAGTCCCTAGTAAGACACCATGGTAGAATGATGGGGAGGTTCAAGTCCCTAGTAAGACACCATGGTAGAATGATGGGGAGGTTCAAGTCCCTAGTAAGACACCATGGTAGAATGATGATTTATTGAGAAAGATGAGTTGATCTGTCGGAAGGGTGGAATTTATGAGTGTTAAAGTAAGTATATACAGAAATGTACAGGGCAAATGTTTGAGGTCCTCTAATCAGGGGTGAGGGTGGGATGTGATTACTCTATGTTTTGCTTTTCGTTATTTATGTTTTGTGGTTTGGCTTCATGCTGTGAGTGGTGTGTGCTGGTCCTGGTATTTATGGGTGCGCTTTCTTTCATGCTTGCCCGCGAGTCGGGCTTGGTTTTTCCTGCCCTTGGAAAATCCCTTTGGGCCGGTGCCTTGCCTTGTTAGCCCCTCGGGGCGGCTGGGGGCGAGCGCACCCTCTTACCAGAGCACTCTCTGTGGGAGCGGACATATGTATTGTCTGTATTGTTGATTTAAAATAAGACATATACAAAAAAAGTCTGGTAAACTATGAGACAGACAGTCCATAGATACAGCACTGGGGTTCAATCCAGATAGCTATGTACAGTACAGAGCTACCACGGATAAATCAAATCAAATTTTATTTGTCTCATGCACCGAATACAATTTTACCTTACTGTAAAATGCTTACTTACAAGCCCTTAACCAACAATGCAGTTAAGAAAAATATTTACTAAATAAACTAAAGTAAAAAATAAAAGAGCAACAATAAGATAAAAATAAAGAGGCTATATACAGGGAGTACTGGTACCAAGTCAAAAAAACAATAACAATAACATGTGACACCCACAATGGCGTAAAGAGGAGGGTCACAGTGTCTTGTCTTCCAGAAGTTAAGGAGTGATTTCATTTCCGGACAGATTCCAGGGAAAGTCAAAGTAATAGGGGGTTGGAGAAGAGTCTCAAGCCCTTTATGTCTGGTTAACGTTCTCCCAGTCCCCCTGCTCTGTTCTGCGGTAGTGCTGGGGCTGTCCTCCAGGGAAGACGCTGTCTGAACTGGGGTGCTCCAGGAGGAACTGGATGGTGGACTTGATGTGCTGGACAAAGTGTGGTGGCTCAGCCGTAGGGGACGTGGATAGGTACTGGTCGGGGGGAAAAAACAGTGGGAGTAACATATCACAGTGTGTATACTGATAACATACTATGCAACATTCATTGTATCAGTGTTGACAGAAACAGGGACTATAACACATTAGAGGTTGTCAATAAGGTTTTAAAGGGACATACAACTAAAGTTCTAGTGATTGTGGGATCAATATTAGTAATGTATTATTTTCTTACACCTTACCTTTAAGATGGTGTCATCGTCTTGCGACAGCCAGAAGGAAATATCCAGATTCGGGGACCACTTACATGGGCCTATCTTCACAACTCCTTTGTTCGAGTCATATATATCAGCCATCTGTGGAGATATAATTACAATGTTATATGACTGTCTGATGAAGTGTAGTTAGCAACTCACGCATGGGTTCTATCCAGACACTCCACAAGCCATTCAATGTGTCATCTTTGATCTTTCTTTATATCAATCCTTCATGTAGTATCAGAGATTAAGTGCAAGAGCATAGACAATATATCAGTAGACAGGAATTCTAGTTCTACTTGACGTCCCAATTAGAGCAGCTAAAAATGCTGACAAATTTGCCAATCTGATGCAATCATGACATCAGCCTATTTAAGGTTCTATATCTATGCGCAAGTCTCTACCTGGCCCCCAGTGAATGTCCGTGCTGATCGCAGCTCCTCCGCGGGTCCTTTGTGAGGGAACGAGGCGGGGAACACCTCCCCTGTTTTAATATTTACACCTGCCGACACACAGTCAATGCCATACTATAAACTGTGTGCTACACAAAGGTGAATTGATTTGCAGTGTAGATACAGTACAGTACCTATGCCATGCACACCCGGTCTGTGCGCTCCGTCCACTAAGACGTCATTCATCTCTGCAAGTGGAAAAAAAGAGAAAGAGCCTTGAGATAGGTAGGGGCAGAGTCAGATATATAGAGAGTTGGGCCAATGCGGGTTTCTGTCTGAACGTTCCGAGAGCTCCACTTCCTACTCCATAGCTGTTGCTAAGTGATAATTGACACTCCCGCGTTGTGCTGTTAATTTCGGATAGTTTTCAAAACCTATGAAGATGTCCACTGAAAGAAGATATGCAATATGGATACACCCCGAATGCGAATGCATAAAATTCGCTCTCCTACTTTGCTTGTTTACAGGGGGTCATTTCATAGGGAATTGTCGGAGACGCTCTCGTATTGTTACATCACCAAAACGTCAAGAATAAAGGCACTAACATGGCAGCCGTTCGAACATGGCCCCCGTGCTAACATGGCAGCCAAACTCTCTACATATATAGCTCTGGGTAGTATAAAGAAAAACAGGCTGAGAGAGAATATAACAGAGCGTAAACCTGTGATGCAGCAGGTCTCTAGGTGAATATCCTCTTTCTGTCTCTGGAAGGCCGCTGCAAAACACAATAAAAGGGTTGTAGTTTCTCTATGCAGTCTGATAATGGTGTTGCTACTATGGCAGTTGCATTCAAACAGGAGGAAAGGGAAGGAGAATTACATACACAATAGGTTAAGGCTGAGTTTGTGGGACATCTTTGACTCATCATCAAATCCTCCAACGAGGTGGAGCTCCAGCCTGAATGAAAAGAAGCAAGGGGACAATTACGTGTGTGTATGTGTGGGTGTGTGTGCGTGCGTGTCATCTCTTACCTGCCCTCCTTGGCAGGGTCCTTGCTCAGAGATGTGACAGCTTTGACGATGAGGGGAACCTCACTCCACGTGCTGGAGCCATCACAGTGAGCAAGGCAAGCAGCTCCACTTCCTACAAGATGGTACAAATGCAGACATTAAGAAGCTCATATCTTGATGCTATCATAGTATCTACAAACACACATTACATAGAGAACTGCAGTACCTGTGTGTCGCACCAGAACTAGGTGGCAGGTGGTTGCATCATCAGAACCAAGGACAGCGACAGAGTCTGGGGAAACAGAGGGACACATTTCGTCATGGTCGTGGATACTTTTTTAGCTACAATTTATCAGTGTAGAGGTAGCCTTTGGACGCAACAATATACTATGTTAAGCTAGGCTGACCTATTGATTTAACTATAGGTTTATACTCACTGTCCGCTGGTGTTGTGGCTGCAAACTCTCGTTGCTGTATGTATAGGAGGCACTTCGGGTCGACATCTACAACCGGCTTGGATCGAAATACTCGGGCGTTTTCCTATGTTAAAAAATAATAAAATAAAATGTCAATATAGCATGAAGAGCAAGTGATATGTTACTTAATGGTGATTCATTCCAACAAGGACAACTTGCTTACGACATGACAGCTGCTAGTTTGCTTGGCTAACTAGTCAACTCACCTGTAAATAAAGGTTAAATAAAATAAAATAAATACAAATAGTTTGCTTGGCTAACTAGTCAACTCACCTGCAAATGCGGATATCTGGCGAACAAATCGACTGTCGAACCTGGTCGTTCGATTCTTCTATTTTGTATTAGCAAAGGCATTTCTTTCTACAATATAAATCTACCTAATATAACGTCATATTTATCTTCATGAAACATGAAAACTAGACCTATTACACAAGACAGACAGTTAGCTAGCTTGCACTTTCTGGATCCATTTTCTTCTTCTTTGGTAGGCTTTCTCCTCAAGAACGTCACTCACTATCACAAGATGTATTACTGCCACCAACTGTACACAAGTATTATTAGGGCATGAACGCTATAAAATTTAAATGTAGGCTACGCCGAATTCTCCATTTGCTTTACGCTCCTTTGACACGAAACGTGCATGTTGTTTATGTGGGGTTACGACCCAAAACCTTATGTCCACAGGGAGGGAGTGACTGGGGGAGTTGACGTGACGTGAAGCAGCAGCAACTGCAAAACAAAATTCTGTTTTGGCTTGTTCAATAACTTCAGGGCTCGTCTTACATTTTAAGTTGTGTTTGTAAGTAAGTGTTTAACTTTATTGTACTTTCCTTATAACATAAGCTATTTTAACGGAATTGTAGGATCGAGACTGCACGACACCGTGCAACTCTTAAATATTTCTACAAGCAAGAATTTATTGACAACATGAGGGGGAGTTCGTCGTATGGAGACCGAGATAGAGACCGTGGACGAGACAGAGGGTAAGCAGATATTTTCTGCAGCATGTGAAATATAGTTATTGCCACGTAGGAATATCTGTCAAAAGTGTGCTTTTTATATGATACGGGGATATATTGGAATGCTGTTTGATGTTCGTTGAAACACAACTATCTTGCTGAATCTCTACGTGCACGGGCGTGTCTCAGACATGTTGCACGCGCCCTGTTCGTTTATGATAAATTACTCTACTTGCTTGCAACAGAGTTATAGGTGGTGCCCCGCCCCACCCCACCCAGGGAAAATTGCACTAACTGCAAATAGATTAAAAGGGCCAGGAACCTATTTAGTGTCTAGTTTGCAGTGTTACTAATCATGGATCGTTCATCCCCTTTTTCATCACTCCTCTCGTTGCATGTTCTATAGGCCTCGGTTTGGGTCCAGTAGCTGGGGCGGCCCTCCACCTATGAAGAAGTTTGGAAACCCTGGAGAACGCCTTCGCAAGAAGAAGTGGGATCTGGATGAGCTGCCCAAGTTTGAGAAGAACTTCTACAATGAGCACCCAGAGCTCCAGCGCATGACTCAGGTACACACACAAACACAATATATAAACATGTTCTTAGAAGGATGCTATTGTGTCTATTGAGCCTGTTGATTCTCTGTTGTCTGCAGTATGACATAGATGAGTTCCGCAGGAGGAAGGAGATCACAGTCAGCAGTACTGGCTGCCCCAGGGCCATCACCAGCTTCCACCAAGCACAGTTTCCCCGTAAGTAGACAACAGTAGTTACCAGTTGACACTTGTTGAACCTATATTATAGCCTGTCCCTTCACCTGTCAGCAGTCATGACGGTAAATAGATGAGAATAGGAAGTTGAACCCATTTTAAAGAGTTCATGGAACAGCCCAAGCTTACAAAACACTAACCCCATAGGCTATTGGGAAGGGGAGGGGGGCTCATGGGCCACATTATTGGGTAAAAAAAACACACAAAAAACACTCCATGCCACTCTTGAACGTCAAACTAAATACATAGTATGTTGAAATTATAATGGCATGCAAATTGATTTTGACAAATCGGTCAAAAAGAAATCTGTGCGGCCCTCCGTTGAATTTCAAAAGCCCAACATTTTTAGCTAACTATTCCTTTAATTGTTTATCTTTGCTGACAGAGTATGTAATGGATGTGCTACTGAGTCAGAACTTCAAGGAGCCCACATCCATCCAGTCACAGGGCTTCCCTCTGGCCCTGAGTGGCAGGGACATGGTGGGCATCGCTCAGACTGGCTCCGGCAAGACCCTGGCAGTAAGGACGCCATGATAATCCAACAACACGCACAGTACCGACAGCTGCAACATCTCTGTCTCTCTGTCTTTCTTTCTGTCACACACACACCAACAGCTGCAGTATAAAAACACATAAACTCCCAGAGGAACATTGACAGCTGCAACACACAAAGACATATTGACACATGAGGACAAACGTCCCTGGACTGTCAGACTGGGACATATACCTCATGACCTCATTGTGCTATTTGGCGCCTTTTCTTGCAGTATCTGCTTCCTGCCATTGTGCACATCAACCATCAGCCCTATCTAGAGAGGGGAGACGGACCTATTGTGAGTACACAACTGGAAACTGCACACGTTTGCTTATTCATATATTTCAGGTCTGTGGGACTAGAATGTTTTGACCCTTTTCTATAGTGTACTTAACTCTGTTGTGCTTAGACCTACCTATGGTATGCTGTAGCTATATATCATGTGTTATTAAAGGTTATACACTACCGTTCATGAAGTAGTAACCGCAAAACACAGTGAAGAGGCGACTCCGGGATGCTGGCCTTCTAGGCAGAGTTGCAAAGAAAAAGACGTATTTCAGACTGGCCAATAAAAATAAAAGATTAAGATGGGGGGAAAAGAACACAGACTCTGGACAGAGGAACTCTGCCTAGAAGGCCAGCATCCTGGAGTCGCCTCTTCACTGTTGACGTTGATACTGGTGTTTTGCGGGTACTATTTAATTAATCTGCCAGTTGAGGACTTGTGAGGCGTCTGTTTCTCAAACTAGACACTCTAATGTACTTGTACTCTTGCTCAGTTGTACACCGGGGCCTCCCACTCCTCTTTCTATTCTGGTTAGAGACAATCTGCAGTGTTCTGTTAACGGAGTAGTACACAGCGTTGTACGTGATCTTCAGTTTCTTGGCAATTTCTCGCATGCAATAGCCTTTCTTTTCTCCGAACAATAATAGACTGACGAGTTTCAGAAGAAAGGTCTTTGTTTCTGGCCATTTTGAGGCTGTAATCAAACCCAGAAATGCTGATGATCCAGATACTCAACTAGTCTAAAGAAGGCCTGTTTTATTGCTTCTTTAATCAGAACAACAGTTTTCAGCTGTGCTAACATAATTGCAAAAGGGTTTTCTGATGATCAATTAGCCTTTTAAAATTATAAACTTGGATTAGCTAACACAACGTGCCATTGGAACACAGGAGTGATGGTTGCTGATAATGGGCCTCTGTACGCCTATGTAGATGTTCCATAAAAAATCTGTTGTTTCCAGCTACGATAGTCATTTACAACATTAACAATGTCTACACTGTATTTCTGATCAATTTGATGTTATTATAATGGTTTTCTTTAAAAAACAAGGACATTTCTAAGTGACCCCAAACTTTTAAACGTTAGTGTATGTATTGATATCTCTCTCTCCTCAGTGCCTGGTTCTGGCCCCGACCAGAGAGTTGGCCCAGCAGGTGCAGCAGGTGGCTCATGATTATGGAAAGACCTCCCGTATCAAGAGTACCTGTGTCTATGGAGGAGCACCCAAGGGACCGCAGATACGTGACCTGGAGAGAGGTGAGGAGCTGCAGGTTGAATGAAATGCTGTTACGAGTTACTTACTTACTTATATTGTTTGTGCCTACTACAGACAAGACCTCTCCACCTCTGATGATCTAAAACCTGATTGGTTCCCTGGCCCCAGCTTAGCTTAATTTTCTGCACTTCCCCTTCAGTTACTAGTATTAAGATTGAAAAAGTTACAAGTATTGGAATTAATCTCGCAATTGGTCTCTTCTGATGCATTTGCGTCTCTTTTGAAACTGTGACACGTTGCATCCTATGTCCATATAGGTACAGAGATCTGCATCGCCACCCCGGGGCGTCTCATAGACTTCCTGGAGGCAGGGAAGACCAACCTGCGGCGCTGCACCTACCTGGTGCTGGACGAGGCTGACCGCATGCTGGACATGGGCTTCGAACCACAGATACGCAAGATCGTGGACCAGATCCGGGTAAGCCAGGCACATGCAATACTTAGCAAACCGCACACACGTCTCAATGTGTGTGCAATTATTATGACTGTGTAATACATAGCCATTCATGGATTGTTGGGTAGGTAGATGGATACCTCAGAGGGTGGTAGATCATCTCTGTCTGTCTGTCCGTCCGTCTGTCCGTCCATCCTGTCTATCTTAATGACAGTTGATATAATATCAATCCATCATAACTAAATACTCATGTTATAGAGTAGAGTAATAGTGTATTGTCCTCTGAGGAGGAGTATCTCTATTACCGTTCTCTCCCTGTGCCCCAGCCGGACCGCCAGACTCTGATGTGGAGTGCCACCTGGCCCAAGGACGTGCGTCGGCTGGCAGAGGACTTCCTGCGGGATTATGTCCAGATCAACGTAGGCGCTCTGGAGCTCAGCGCCAACCACAACATCCTGCAGATAGTAGACGTCTGCATGGAGAACGAGAAGGACAACAAGTTAGTGAGGCCATCCGCCAATGGACAAGATCAATCTCTAGTTTTGCATTCTGTTCATGTCTCCTTTCCTTAATCATCGCTGATCTGGAAGGGATAAAACCAATGTAGTTAAAAGTATTCAGTATTCTTGGTTATGAAGGACAGGAATAGAGTGCAGGATGCTATCTTTTTGTAACGGGAGAGAATATTAGTCTTGGGATTGCGGTGATTGAGGGATGTTTTCCTAATATCTTTCCTCTGTCTTTTTGTTGATGTCAGGCTGCTCCAGCTGATGGAAGAGATCATGGCTGAGAAGGAGAACAAGACCATCATCTTTGTGGAGACAAAGAAGCGCTGTGACGAGCTCACCCGCAGGATGAGAAGAGATGGGTGAGACAGAGAGACTGAGGGAAAGCACGGACTGCCAAAATGGGTTTTAAGTCCTTTTTCAAAGCCACGATACTGACTATGCAAAACAAGAGCCAGTTGTGGTTTCATATGGAGTGTGTTGGGCTACTTAGTCAGATAAGAGTGTAGAGAAATTGTCTTACTGTTCGTACAACTGCCTTTCTTATCACGTCCTGTTCTGCTGTCTCAGCTGTCTGTCTCATGGCAACATTGTTGTGGTGTGTTTTCTAGGTGGCCAGCCATGTGTATCCATGGGGACAAGAGCCAGCCAGAGAGAGACTGGGTTCTGACAGGTAGGTCACATTTCAACGGCCATGCTTTAGTCTAGCTTTGGTGAACTGTGTTTCAGTATGGGTTTTCTTCATTTTTTTTGTTTCCTTTTTCAGTCTTCTACCTAACATCTTTGATTTTGTCTGAACTTTCAGAATTCCGTAGCGGCAAAGCTCCTATCCTCATCGCCACTGATGTGGCGTCTCGTGGTCTGGGTATGTCTTCTCAACATTGAATACGCACACTCACGTGTTCACACTTACACTCCTACAGAGCACAACATACAGATTCAAAACGTATACGCACTCTACAACACACACAAACAAAACATTTTCAGAGAAAAACACACACAATTAATAAATGTGATTTTTGTTGTTGCCTAATTTCCCATCCCGTTTTCCAGGTTTAAGATTTACAACGACAAAATCATACATTTGTCTGCAAACATGTAATAGCGGTGTTATTGAACCTGTAAACAACAACGAAAAATCGGTCAGCACTCTTTCTACAGCATGACCTCTGTCAATTACATTCTAAAGGAAAGAAGATGCACCAGTAGCCTCACAATCCCCCAGGCCTCCAACTCCCCAGGCCTTCAACTCCCCAGGCCTTCAACTCCCCAGGCCTATAGCTCCCCAGGCCTTCAGCTCCACAATGTTTTACAGTCTGTTTCTTGTTACTGCAGTCCAAAACGTCCTTCAACCGGAGCACTCTGGCACGCTGCCTAAATGGGGGTGTGATGGGGGGGCAGATGTCCCCGTGCTCGCCCCAATACCCTCCTCTCACGTCTCCTTTATGATGTAACCCAAAACATGAAGGAAAACATCCCAAATATTCAGTATTATATGTTTGATTATTCCTCGAGATACGTTTACATCATTCATAGTACTGTAGTTATACTGTATTTTTTTCTACAGGTATTTTCTAGGTAGGGTGTGTTTTAGGGGTATCTATACGTGAAATCGACAGTCAGTTCTCCCCAAGTCCACCCTGAAACTTGTACAGAAGTGCCCTATTCCACCTCCCTAACTAAATAGGTTAAACCTGGAACCTGAGAAGGGGAAGTAGACATGTTGGGTTTGCCAAGCTACCTATGACTGTGTCTTTGTTCTTTCTCTCCCCCTCAGGGTTGTGCAGCACAAGGCAGCTCCAGCACATGCTGGTGTCAGACAGTACTGGGGCTGCCCTCAGTCACGTTAGCAGCTAGCTAGTGGCTTGTCTAGTTATCAGAAGGATACATCCCCCCCATTCTCCACCTTCTCTGGTTCCTAAACACCCCAAATAGACCCCCACAATAAACTGAGGGTATATGATTATCTGGTTCCTAAACACCCCCACAGACCCCCATCATAGACTGAGGGTATGTGATTCCAGCGAGCTCTCCTTGGGATCAACCTGAGGTGCCTGTCTGTCTCCCTCCGTCCGTCCGTCCAAAAGGCAGACAGACGGGGAGAGTTAGGAGCTCGGCTGGATCGAGTCCTGATCGATTTGCGGAGGTCCTGCAACTCGGCGAGAGAGCAACAGAACCGGCCATTGGGGGGGGGGTTAGCGGTTCTGCTCCTGTCCGACGTTGCTGGTGTATGCGAAGGGTGAGGGGGAAACGGGGGGCTAGTTTGAGCCCCCTCCTCTCTCCCTCCCCCCCAGCGCCTCCAAGCGAACCAGGGCTGATCAGGACAGGACAGGGGGTGACTGACTACCCTTGTAAAACAACTCTAAAGGGGTAAGTACCTCAACACCCCCTTTCCTACTACACCTTCCACGACCTCCCCGGTTGCATCAACTCATTCAGGTAGTTTCATCGATCCATTTTGAAGTCAGGCACAGAAAGGTATTTGTTAAAGGAATTGTGTTGAACTCTATCCTCCAACATTTACACTTTCTCTTGGTGGAAACATATTAAGGTTTGGCAGGTTTGGCAGTAAAATGGCCTCCCTCTGTTACTATGGAAAACAGGGAAAAGGTCCAAGGAGATGTTTTGTTTTCGGACCAACCCAGCAGTGTTGTCAGAGCTTCTGTAATGAGAAACAGACTTTTTTGTCCTACTGTCATTTCAACATCCTAATTTAAAAGAAACATTGGAAATACTTTTTACTCTTCTGGTCTGATCGTGTTGACAGTGTACTGTCACTCATTTCCCCATATTCTTCTCATACCATTTCTCAGCAGAGAACATGTTACCATGGTAGAACTAAATGTTCTGAATGGTTATACTATTATGTAAGATTGCGTAAACTGTGCATTGGTGAAGGTCCAGACAGAGAATGTCACATCATCAACTCTACTGAATCCCTCCTAATGCTGAGTGGTTCTCTCTTGTCACATTCTGATGGGGTTTACCACTAAACCTCTAGGCCTCTCCAGTCAAGATATTTTGACCCGAAACTGAATAACTTTCATAGGTTTTACTTCAAGAATTAAAACTTTTATTCTACTTCAATTTGGATAAATGTATAGTTATTCTTATGTTATTATTGGACAGGTAAGTGGTAATCAATATTTATACAATATTAATTAGAAATGGATTTCTAAATAATCATCCACTTTTCTCTCATAGCTTTGGTGTTGTTTGAATACCAACTGTCTTCTTTCTCACTGTACAAAAATCTCTCAAACCCACACCTCACCCTCCTAACCCTCCTCTCCCTCCAAACCCTCCTCTCTCCCTCATCTCTCCCTCCAAACCCTCCTCTCCCTGCTCTCATCTCACCCTCCTAACCTTCCTAACCCTCCTCTCCCTGCTCTCAAACCCACACCTCACCTTCCTAACCCTCCTCTCCCTCCAAACCCTCCTCTCCCTCCGTTCTCATCTCACCCTCCAAACCCTCCTCTCTCCCTCCAAACCCTCCTCTCCCTGCTCTCATCTCACCCTCCTAACCCTCCTCTTCCTCCTAACCCTCCTCTCCCTCCGTTCTCATCTCACCCTCCTCTTTCATCTCACCCTCCAAACCCTCCTCTCTCCCTCCTCTCCCTCCTCACCCATTACCTTCCTCTCCCACCTCTCAAAACCACTTTCCCCCAAAGACGTGGAGGATATCAAGTTTGTCATCAACTACGACTACCCCAACTCGTCTGAGGACTATGTGCACAGGATCGGCCGTACAGCCCGCAGCACCAACAAGGGCACGGCCTACACCTTCTTCACCCCGGGTAACCTGCGCCAGGCCAGGGACCTGGTCCGAGTCCTGGAGGAGGCCCGGCAGGCCATCAATCCCAAACTGCTGCAGCTGGTTAACTCTGGACATGGGGGAGGAGGGGGTGAGACTGGCTTGATTCACACTATAGGGTCAACCCGAACCATACTATGCTGACTCAATTGAGGAATGGATGTGATTTCTAGACCCTAGTTTTTAATTATTTTCTATTACCTTTACCATCTCAAATCCAAACATAAACTACACGTTCTGTGTAACCAGTGATGTTTGACATTCTTAAACTAAAATATTTCAGCTTATGTTATGACATTCTAATCCTCCTATGTGAATGTTCTTCTCCAGGTGGCAGGATGCGTTACCGTGGCGGCGGCTCCAGCGCCAACAACCCCAACATGATGTTCCAGGACGTGTGTGAGAGTCGCCTGCGCTCCGTCAGCGGGGGCAACAAGCCAGACAGCCGCGGCAGCAGCTTTAGCCGGGACGGGCGCAGTGGCGGGGGTCGGGACGGAGACACTAGGTCCTCATCCTCTTCCTCTTACAGGGACCGAAGCAGGGTCAGCCGGGGAAGTTACGGCTCCGGGGGGGCCGATCAGTACCAGAGCTATGGTACCCAGTACAGCTCCAGGGCTGGGGGGGCAGCTAATGGGGCCCCTAGGGGTAGTAGTGGTGGGGGGCAGAATCAGTCCAGTCAGCCCCAGGGTGTGTTCGGTCCAGCTCCTCCACCTCCAGCAGGGCCCAAGCCCCTCATGGCCCAGCTGATGGCCCCGCCACAGCCCCCTCTCATGGGCTTCATAGGGCAGCCTCCGTACCCCTTTGCTCCCCCCCCGCCTCCTACACCCCCACCCAGGAAGTAGAATTACTATACAGTCATGGTGCTTGGAATCCAAATCACCATGGTTCTTCAAACCCTAGTGTTTATCAGTGTGTAACTGTAACGTTACTCTGAAAGGGTGTTTAGAGTTGCCGTCCTGCCCTTACCTACCATGGTAAGAAGGCAAAAGTCAAGAGATTTGAGGAGGTAAGGGCTAACATATAGCTACATATTTTTGTACTGTTTTGTTTCGCGATGATTTTAACATCTGAAAATATATAGTACTCATGCATGATACACTTCTCATGTGTTCAAGAGTAGTCCGTGCGTTGCCAGAATATGGTATTCTGTGAATCTGAAGCTGTGACTCTTTGGTATTAATTGGCACGACAGGAGTTGATATTTGCATTTGCGATTTACTCTAAATGGTGAGGTTCTAGTCCTTTAGTGAGTAACAAATGCTAAAATGTGCTATGTTTTTGTTGCCATGTAGAACTCCAGTGATTTTGTCAGTCAGCTATGCTTTCTACTTCTCTTTTGGGGAAGTGAATGTTGCATTATGTCCTTCTCTATTATCCTATTCTTAATATGTATATTCATTTGATACTGCAGTCAGCTTTTTATAGAAACTGTTTATAAACTACATAAGCTGTATGGCTATGCCATTTTCTTCAGATTCATATTAGAACTATATCAGGACAATTTGGGAATGAAAATCAGACACTTGTCATAATCCTGCACATTGAGTGTTGCTTTGTGAATGTTTAATCAACATTTATTGGTAAGAGGTAATTCATACTTATGTTATTTTTCTACTATGCTTTATTTCACAGGATTTCAATAAAGTTTCTGAAACCAAAATCCTTGTAATTGTTGTATGGAGTACAGGATAGGTAAGCATGAGTGCACATTCATTGACAACCACCAATAGACAAAAGTCCATTTAAACCCCCAAGAAAAAGAATAACTTTATTTCCCTTAAATACATATTTGCACTACATTCTCACCATTCCCCCCTCAATATTTATTTGCTCTTTGTAATTATACTTTTTTTGGCAAATGTACATAATTGCAGAACCATTCTTATTATTTACAAAGTCAGAGCAAGAAATAGGAAGCCTGAGTCCCAGATCTGTTTTACCAGCTCCTAGTCATTGAGTTTGCAAGACTGCACAAACAGATCTGGGACGCAGGCTAGGTAATAAAGGCAGGGAGGTGGAATGTGGAGGGGAGCTGCAGAATGACGTGAGAGATGCAGCTGCTGCATGGTTGGACCAGGGGTGGATGACTATCTGCAATGGACAGGTGGGGCTGCTGGCTTTACTTCTAGCCCAGCACTAACATGATACCTGATCAACTAATCTTAGTCTTCAATAAATCATTTTATTGATTGAATCGGGTGTGGTACTACTTGACTGGAGCAAAAGCTTCCGCCTCCACTGTCCCTTGCGGATATGATTGGTCGCCCCGAGATTGAACGGACGCATCATCAATGACAATTTCACATCTCGCACCAAAGGAAGCATAACCAGATGTCATAACAAGAAAATCAGTAGTCCGACTCCGAAACGGGAAAAAATTTGACAAACAAATTAGCATTCATATGTACATGGAAGGTAAAAAAAAAAATGTAATACCAAGATACATAAAGAACAAACTCTCAGCTTTAGGCACATACGGCAGATTTAAACGGTGTCAGCACTGACAACTCAGTACTCAACTAACGCCTCTCCCTTTGGGTCAACGTCAACAGCTGAAGGTGGAACAGAGGACAGCAAATGAGGGAATCATATTCATGTGCAAAACCAAACAAACAGGAAGTGCATGCATCGTGTAGTGAATGAAATCACTTAAACGGGGGAAAAATAGGAACAGCAACAAATTGCTGTTTAGATCAAATCAAAACAATATGATCATGTGATTTCAATAGAATGAATAAAAACGTCATAGATTGGATATTCCTTCACAGAAGATTGGACAGGATATACATTTGTTACAGCTTTAGACACCTACTGCCCAACTTATATTACACACTCACAGACCCAACTGGTCTTACACCGTACAAATAATAAAAAGAAAATACTTTGGACTACACTATTTGAGCAGAATAATGCTATCAGGCATAGGCCTGAGAGAAACAGTCCCACCACATTCAGTTTAAAAGGCTTCAACTTGTTCTCTCAGAACTCACAGCAATGATTTGTTTTGGACAGATCGTGAGGTGGTTATTATACAGTAATGCATTGGAGACTAAGGGCTGATTGTAGTAGTCAATGGAATGAAGAAAAACACAAAATGGAGTATGAAAGATGACAACATAGGGACATGGGGTGGCGGATCATGGATGGGACACATGGGAAGGCATAAGGGAGAAACTGCCCACAAATAACTTATCTAGGATCAGCTTTCCCTGCCGATATTCAATCCATAACAAATGGGAAGACATAAGGGCACGGACACACCAATAGCGTTTGCCTGCCGAGAGTAGTTAGCACCTCTGAACAGAGTACCGGACGTAATTTGCAAACCGATTTTACATGTAAGAATTACACGAAAAAGTCAGCAGTCAGATGTCAACAGCACACATTTGGTGTGACCCTTAAGGGAGAAACCGATCCCAAATAACAGGTCTAAGACCAGATTTCCCGTAACCATCACAATGTAAAAACGCCATCTTTCCCTGGACCAGTGCTTGGGGGGGACCTTCGACCTACACCTAAGGGAAGCAGCGGATCAGGTGACAGGAAGTTGATCAGTCCCACTAAAGGTTCCCCCAGGTGTCTGGAGGGGGGAACTGTTCTACATCGCTGGATTCATCGTGTGATTCTTCTCCCAGGTTGAATGTGAGCTTGTATCGCAACCGGACCATCTCCTGAAATTAAAAACAGAAACATGTTAGGCTACACCAGGAAAGGGGACAAATTAACATGCTTTCTGCTTGCACATGTTTAAGTTCTGTTGCCACGGTGACAGTTTGTCACCTCAGGGAATTTCACAGCTACAAATGAGATGCTGACTTGGCAGTTTTTTTTTATGAGCATATGTTAAACACCTTGGAAAGCAGGCGGGAGGAGTCTCTGTGTGTGTGTGTGTGTGTGTAGATAGTACCTTGTGAGGATTAGCCAGCAGTAGGACCTGTGTGATGGCAGCTGGGGGTAAGATGGGGTTGAAGGCTGGAAGCTCAGTTCCTGAAGGAGGCTGTAGCTTCACCTTCATCACCTAGAAACAGACAGAGGAGGAAACACATTACACTCAAACTAGTCACAACTCAGCGCACAACCATCTAATCATTAAACTACAGTCACAACTCAGCGCTCAACCACCTAATCATCAAACTACAGTCACAACTCAGCGCACAACCATCTAATCATTAAACTACAGTCACAACTCAGCGCACAACCACCTAATCATCAAACTACAGTCACAACTCAGCGCACATATGTTACCACAGAACACAACCATCTAATCAGACAGAGTGGAAATTAGGGACAAACAAATGATAGAGGTAGAAGATGGATCACTAGGAAAAAATTAGAGGGGGGGGGTTAGCGAGAGATGATAGAGAGACAGGACCAACCTTGGGTACTGCAGACTGGAAGCGGATGTTGGTGACTGGTATGGGGGCGGAGGACAACATGGAGATGATCACTACCAGCACGTCAGGCCGAGAGGGAGGAGAGTCACGGGCAAAGTGGAACAGCACCCGCAAACTGTGCTTGTCAAATACAGTCACTGGTAACAAGCTGCCTAGAGGACAGACAGAGGCTTAGGGTTAGTTCATGCCCAGCCATCACCATGTCTGGAGACATGTTGCAACACAGGTAATGGCTGGGTATGTTATAGTTATTATTTGGAGTCTGGTTTGGTATTTTTCTTGCTAACGTTCAAAACAACCATACAGTAATACAGATTGATCAGATAATTGGCTTACTGGGCTTGATTGATTCCAGGGGCACAGTCACGTTAGCTAAGGAGATGTCGTTCTGGGCGGCTGGGGTAGGAGGCCCGAGGCTGGGCAGGGAGTCTAGGAGAGACCCAGGCTGCTCCGAGGGGAAGGCCGGGACAGGGCTGGGGGTGGAGGTACTAGTAGTGTTGGTACTGGACTTGGTCTGGAGGTCTCGCAGGGTGGGTCTGGACTGGGGCTGCAGTTTATCCCTGTGAGAGGGAGAGAGAGCAAAGGGTCAGCTTTTTAAAGCGAAAACAGAGTGTTGACGTTACAGATAAGCAGCTGCCTCTCTGGCCTGCAGTGTTTACCAATTGACGTGCTGCGTCCCCGGGGGTAGGGACTGACGCAGCAGGGTCTTGCCCAGCAGGTCTAACTCATCCAGGGCTTTAGGGGAAGCAGCGGGGGCCCCCCCTGATGGAGCCTGCGGGATAGGGGTCACGGCCGGTAGCAACACTGTTGCAGTAGGCATCACTGGGACGACTGGCTCTACACTGTCAGAACACTGCGCAGAAAAACACTAGGTTAGGGACATTTTGTGTGTGTGTGCATGCCTCATATGCTGACAACTCTCTCTCACCTGAAAGGAGTTCCAGTCTCCCGACTGAGGAGTGTGGGTAGAGTTGGGCGTTACGTCATTGAGTCCTGAGTGAAAACAACAATAGAAAGAGGCTGTCGACACAAACCGAGAGAGAACACAATGCATAACCACAGTTGGACGAGTCATGGCAAGTTGGAAAATAATTGGGCAATTTAATAAGAGTAAACAAGCTAGCGAAACGACATTCAGAACTGCTGCTTACCTAGTGACATGAGCTCATCATCTAGCAGGCTGATACCCAGTTCTTGTGACGGGGTCTGTAGTGAGGGGGTGTCTGGGTAGGAGGGAAGTCCGGTGTGCGAGGTGTCCAACCCTGTCAGGTCTAGGAGGGCTGTGCTACTTCCTGTGGAGAGATCAAACATGTCAGTCTTTGTGATCAAATGTTTGAAACTACTGAACTAAACACACGGAACACATTTGTGAAAATGAACAGGGAAACAACGTGGTTGATTATGCTGGATGTCCTGAGGTTCAGTCTGTGCATGTGTGAACATGTTGGGAGTGTGTAGAACAGTGTGTCTGCCCCTCTGAGACGCCAGCAGGTTCAGGTTGTGACCCTACAGAGGTCCTCTCTCTCTCTCTCGCTCACCTAGTAGTGTGGGCATGGCTGTGCTGTCTCCGTTCACCTCTTCTCCCTTCACCAGCTGTCTGTACAGGTTGATGACCTGCGTCAGGCTGTCATTGGCCTGCAGGATGTCAGCTGGCGTAACAGACGTACACAGAGGGTGAGCTATGCAATGCGTCAATACAGAACACTACATAACCATATAGTACTGTCTAACAACCGTACAGAGGCATGCATCACTCTTCAGCCATTTTGAATCATACCTGCTGTATTGATGTGATCACACTATATGTATAGAACAAAGGCCCGCACACTCTTACGGCTCCCAATTCACTGCTTTATTGACAACGTTTCGATCCGAAACGGATCTTCGTCAGGTCCTGACAGTGTGCGCGCCTTCTTGTTCTA
This sequence comes from Salvelinus namaycush, assembly GCF_016432855.1. Lineage (NCBI taxonomy): Eukaryota > Metazoa > Chordata > Actinopteri > Salmoniformes > Salmonidae > Salvelinus > Salvelinus namaycush. Next base: position 6,852,949 of record NC_052345.1, read on the forward strand.
TACTAGTATTCTTTATTAGCCCAGCACCTATGTTTTTAAGAATGTGCATATGACCAAACTTTTCTATCACACTATATGTAAACATAAGATTCTCACCCAAGGCCTCATCGTTGTCCTCTGTGTCGCTAGCCAATCGGAACAAAGTAGGCCTCATCTTTTCACAGCTCTGGTATAGGTCCTGCAAACACAAACACATTTAGAAATAGCCCATTGCACACACACACACCCCTAGTGGTGTTGCTCTGTGCTAACCTTGATGAGTTCCTGATTGCTCTGGGAGCTGCTCTCCTTGCTATAGTCTCCCAGTAGCTGGGTCAGCAGGCCCACACTCTCCTTCACCTCCTGGATGGCGTTCACACGCTTAGACACCTTCTCCATTCGCTTCTGGTCCTGGAGGACCGTAACAGAACACACACACACACACTCAGAACACTGCAATAAAATAAAAACATTATCCCATAAAAGAAAAGCTGGAGCGCTCTGAAGTCTGCATAGGTTGTTTTATTGCAGGCATATACAGTACAATTATGAGAGCAGTTGTAGGGATAGTAAATCACAATCGTGAGGGAGTTCAGAATTCAATCCATAAAATCATTAGAAGTGCTTTGACGATATAAAGTGCTCGCTGTTTACTTAGCGTACTAGTAAAAAAATTGACTGCGTTGTGAATTCAATAGGCATATAAGCATTGATTGACACCCACCCAAACAAACACACAATCGCGCAGACAGGAGTAAACAGAGTGGGACACACCTCCTGCACCATTTCCTTAATGAGTTTGTTTGCTGCTCTTAGATCTTCAGGGTGAGTGCTATTCAAAAGCCGAGACAGCATCTACAAAGGAAGGAAGGGAAGAGGAAGGAAAACAGGGGGAAACAGGAGGAGAGTTAAAAGAGGGAGAGCAGGCCGTTAGGGAATACATGAAAATTACAGTGGAAGAATGGAAAGACGACATCAATTCAAAATGTCCGCTAATGTCATCTCTATTGACAAAACTCAAGGGGCTGCTTCATTGTCATCTTTACCTTGGACTTCTCCTCATCCTCAAAGATGACGCTCTTAGTTCTGGGCGGAGGGGGTGGGAGGGGCTCATCAGGAAGTACCGGGTCCTGCTTCACAATGCCTGGAAGAGAGCAGGGAACCCCATCCATGTCACATGAATAAACAGCCGGTCACCGGCACTCCCTACAGTGTATAGTACATCATGTATATAGCGTGGGTTTCCGGCACGTTGGTAATAACATTGTTTTCCCCATTAAGTTATTGTAAAGACAAGCAGCCCAAGCAAAGGATTCAGGGCCAGGCTAAGAAATATTGTTGGCCGTCACTCCCTGGAGCAAAACACTTAACTTGAGCACTATGTAATTATCTTCCATCATACTACACAAACAGTCATACTACACAAACAGTTTTTTTCTCTCACAGACGGACTAAGTGAAAAAAATTATAATTCTGGATGCAGACTCAGGAGTTTCAATATGATTTTGTCTTATGTTGGTGCATAAACTATACAAAGAAGAAGTGAGATTGACATGGACAAAATACTATTTATATCAGGAGCACACGTTAGGGGAACATACAGATAACTAAAAAATAAAATGAGTGAACTCCTGAAATTATCATACAGTTACAGTACAGTAATAATCATATGATTTAACCATATTCCTCGTCCTGAAGTTACAGCATAGTGAAAACAATGAGAGTTGATAGAAAAGGACCAACACAGAGAGAACGTTTTATTTCACTCCTATTCTTTCTACGTGTGTCATCACTATTAAAGCTCACCTTGTTTCTTAAGCATCTGGTAGGCGTCTGCTATCTTGGGCTCGTCAGGCAGGCCCACCGTCCAACTGAACATCACCTCCAGAACCTTCTTCTTCACTGGCTCTGGGGCCCGAGTACCCAGGTACTGCACAGGAGACGAGATTTAGGAACATCAAAACAGACATAATGGATTACTGTGTTTTGTTTGTTTATAAAAGGGGTTGAGTTACATAAAGGGTTGTTCCATTTGATTTCAATCACTTGTTGTCCGCACCCTTTTTGATTTGAACAAAACTTTCCATACATATTTGCCCGTAGTATAAGTGGTCAGAAAGTGACTTATTGGACCGAAATGACAAAACATGCAGGTGCTCAAAATGGACCCATTTTGCATACCCCACTTCTATCATGGGAAAATATGTATGGAAAGTTGATCTGAACCAAAAAGGGGTGCAGTCAAAAAGTGATTCAATTCAAATGGAACCCTAGAGAAATAGCCCTCCAGACAGTACCTTGGGTGAGACCACCTTGATGAGCTCGTTGAGGAAGCGGAATTTGCCCACTTCATTGTGGAATCTCTTCCCACAGTTCTTCATGCACATCTCTAGGACCTAGGGACACATATATGTTATGATACTGCTGGTGGTGGGATCACTTACAATTAGCACATTCTGGCTAATGGAGATGTCAGTGAGCATGTCAACCAATACATTACCCAGATAACGGTATACTCACCATTAGTGCTTGCATGGCCTCCCATTCTTGGGGTGACTGGATCTTGTGTGCCAAAAGTCTGGTAGCCAGTTGAGGACTAGGGGGGAGGGAGGTGACATCAAATAAGAGTACCTGTATGGTTTGCCATATGTTTAAACATGTTGAAGTACTGACTGACAAAGCAAGCCTATGACCAGCTCTCCACATGTTGGTCCTCCTTACCCTTCAGGCTCACTGTTGAGCTGTTCACAGAAGCCCTGGATACTGTCCCAGTCCGTCTCCTTGTTCCGAGGGTTGGTGGCTTTGTCTGGGGAGAATAAAAGCAAATTCCAGAACCTGGGGCTTATCAACATTTTCAAGGGTTTCTCGCTACCCTAGAACCAAATGCACAAAGAAAGCTTTCGTGTTTACTTGCTGCAAACGTTAGCAGAATGACTCCTCCCCAATTTATTTGACCATTGACACTTAGCCACTGGATAATGTGGCTAGTTAGCTTAGCCAGTCTTATTCACCAGTTTCAAAGTCGGACTTTGTTCTATTTGTAACAAATTGCGTATTAAGAACATCTAAAATAAACGATATCCGTGCTTGTCAAGGCATTATTCTGCGTAAACAATACAGGGATGAGGACTGTTTTTGTCCCGACCTTAGCATCGCTACGTTATAGCACGCTAGCTAGCACTTTGGATAAAGCATCATCATCACTGGGATGTTCATCCACTGCACATACAACAATTATGCTCATGACACTACAACTACAGCGCATTCTCTACCTCAGTTTTCTGAAAGTAAATTGGTCACGTATTGAGTCGTTATAGCAGTAAAAGCATCGTATGACTCACTGACGCGAGACTCCAAGCTCTCCTCCTCTGGCGGCGCCGCCATTTTCGGGGATTCCGATTGCCAAACTGGCAGCTATCGCGTTACTTTGCCTGTCTCATGCAACGATATGGGCGTCATCATATCAAGCAATTCTTGGTAGTCCCCCTACTACACGGTTGTCAAGGATAAAATCTGAGGTGCGTGATGATGCATTTTATGACCGATATCATCTTGCACCAAAAGCCTCCATGTCAAGTCATACTTTCCTCTTTTGTTTGTTGATATTTGTTAATAATAAAAAATTAAATAAAAGTCAAGTCATACTGCCACATGTCAGCCCTAGACCTGCTGCTCTCATCCAAATACACAGACACTACGCACACACCATAACTCTATGTCATGCACGATCATCTCATCTTCCATCATTGATATTCCAGGATGTTTATGTCACTTTTCTACACAGATACCACGAAAAGGCACAAAGTTCTATGTTTCGTCGTCACATGTAAAGGCTCCATCAGGAGCAAGACAGATGCATTGCAATAGAAACACACCCGGTAGGCTAAAGCCTTCTGGCTGTTGCCCATGGTCTATTTATGTTTTTTTAAATGACTGATATACCTGATCCTTCTCTGCCTCCACAAAGTGTGTTCTCAACCCTCAACCATTGATGACAAGCCTGCTCCTAATAGCACAGAAACTGGAAACATAAACAGCAATATGCAGTTTAGAGTTTCACTCATACGTCTATTAAAATCCACAGAGAGGAGGAGAGACCAACAACATATTTCATAAAAGTTGTCAAAAAGAGTTTGTGTCGCTGTCAACAGACAGTGTGTGTGTCCTGTAATTATAGTGGCCAAAAAAGTTGGCAAAAAAAGTATTTAACTACTCCCTCTAGCGGACACATAGGAGTAACGTTGTTGAATTCGTTTCATTTCAACGGCAGGCAGCCGAAGCAAGGTTTGGCAGAATGGACGGCTGCCTTGATTACAATTAATTTTTCATAATACATTTAGCTAACCATCATCGCCATCCAAACACAACTGTGCATTTATCTGATACATGTATCTTCTGTTTTGGCGTCAAGAGGAGTGCACGAGAAAGAAAAAACGCCTTGTTCTGGAGTCTGACCGGTATAACGACACAGATGGGACTGCACCATATAACAAGCAACCACGTTTCCCATTTAAAGTTTTGGATGATGCTTCAACATAAGGATTGTAACTGAGTTCACACGAATAAGGGACACGTTTCGGGTCAATGAATGTGTTTTTCCAAGTGAAAACATGGCTAGTTAGCTTCAGCCAGCTAACTAGCTAAAGTGCTAACTGCATCAGTCTGAAACAGGGTTGAGATGTTCGTCTATATTTGGACCGAAGCTAACTAATCCAGGTAGCTAGCTAGCCACTGACAACATTTCTGTGACAAGCTGTCAAACCCATTGTATGTAGGATTCTTTTTATATGGTGATTATTGATTGTGCGTGTTGGGAAAACTTGCAGATCGAAACTTTGATCACATCTGCAGGCGGAGTTGTGGAAACAATGTTTCATTGACATCGCAAAGTTAGCCTGCTTGCTACCAAACGTGACTTCAACGCTACTGTCCTCGACCAGTCAATGGAATTCCGAATGAGTCATTTCGGGTGTTGTCCTCCAAAAATCGAAAAGCAGGAGGACGGCTTCTAGAATCTTACAAAAGCTTATTTCTCATCCCGCTACACGTGGGATGAGACCGATATTGAAAGGAATAAAATCTGAATGTTTCCAAACATGGGGTCGTTAAAAGCACTTCAAGAATGGTGTCGGATACAATGCGAGAGTTACAACGATGTAGACATCAAGAACATGTCATCGTCTTTCCGGGATGGCTTGGCATTCTGTGCCATAATCCACCGATATAGACCGGATTTGATGTAAGTATTTAGTTAGTTTCAATACACTTTGAAAAACGTTCTCCACTTCTTCCCAGGCCTAAACAAGATGATCTTGTCCCTCTGAAACAATACATATTTAGAAACATAACACGCCAGCAACAAAGAGTGGGTTTATTTAACACATCAGGGTAAAATGTCAATATTGGTCAAGAATTCTAAAATAACAATGGAACTCACGAACTCATCAAGAATTTAACAATTTGTTGCTCCAAAATAGGATCACTAAGTACAATGTTGCAACGTGCTGTTACAATGTAACAACTGTTTACAACAGAACAATCTGGGTGCTGAACTTCGATACCGTAATGCGTGACTGCTGATTTCACTGTAATCTAATCCTATCAGGACACTCAAGTACACTCTGTGTTCCTGGTCTAACGCTAGGCTAAATTAACTGTTCTAGTTCTTGCCTAGTTAAATTTAAAAAATCTAGCCTGTAACTAGATATGGGGTGTACTTATATCATGGGGTGGCAAGTTAGTGCTCTCAGCCAGAGCCAGACCACCTTCGGAATTATGTAGCCAGGGAACTAAGATTGTCCTCACCTTCACAGAACTGTGGAACGGAAACCTTTTGAACTCGATCAAGATCATATCACTTCAACATGAAACTAAATATAGGGAGGGTGTGCCCTCTAGCTTGTGTTGGTGTTTATAATTTTAGCACCCGTGTTTGTGTGCACAAAGATATGTTTTGCTAACCTACATTGCCTTTCGCCACAACAATCAGTGTTCCACTAACAACGTTGTTGTGAGCTACTACAGCCAGCAAACCTAGGCTTGACTTGTAATCCAGGCGTCACTGCAGAGACTGTTTCTAAGCAGCATTAGAAAGGGGAAAACCAAGGGTAAGCCGAGTGTGCAGTATCTAATGTAGGTTGACAGGTCTGGCCCTGTCTGTAACAACACACCCCTTTTCCTGTGTGGGACTCACACACACTGCAGTCACAAAACAAGGGCACAGTTAGGCCACAAACTAACTGCATCAAAATGATTGCGATGATGGGTTGCAAGGAGGCGGAAGATGGTAAATAGAACTGCCTGGGCTCAGAGTAGGAGTGAGCAAACGATGATGCCTCCCATTCAATACAGTACAGATGATTCAGGTACAACCATGCACCTCGTACTGTAACTGCTCTGTAAAGGAATGTCTTATTACTGTACAGCAGATGTCACATGTTGTGTGTCCATGTCCTTCAACGTGTGTGTGAAAACCAAGCGTGCATGACCTGCATGCAGCATCTCATACACACTGCACCAGTACTACACACACTGCACCTATCCTGGCTTATGTGTGTGTGTGACAGGACATGAGATCACACGACGTGACCTAAGCCTTCAACTACTACATACAGTAGAAAGGAGTGAGGGCAAATGACACCAGATATGTTACAGTACATCTTTCTCTATGGGTCAAAGGCTAAAGATCCAGCTCTACCTCTGTCCCCTGAACTCAGAGCTATTTGGCCAGGCAACCTCATCAGCCAACTAGCAGCGCTGCAGTGGCCTGACCTCTCTGTGACTGTCTTCAGTCTGATCCAGACAGACAGGCCGTCAGGGTAATCTGCAGCAGGGGCCTCCTCCTGCCAACCTGCATTTAGCTCTCATGCTACTCTAGCCAGCCAGTGTACAGTACTGCACAGCGATGCTACTCCAGTTCTTAGCACTGACAGCGTTCAGCACGCCACTGTACTATACAAATGACTTATCTGACTGAATCCTGGTAATGTCATTCAGGATCAGACAGGGTCCAGTTCTCTCTGACTGAAGTGGCTCTTGGTTCAGGGTTAATAAGCAAGGTGATTAAACTGAAGCTATAAGCCTGACCAAGGTTGGGTAGCTGCAACTTGTATTATTTCCTCAGTACCAACAATAAGCCTTGTTCAGTAGATCCATCAATGGGTTCAGACAGATTGGCCCATATCAGTTATTATTCAGTCAGTATTGACCTCAGTTTCATGTGATTTCGGTGCCAGACTACGGTCTCATGTCAGACGTGTTTTGTTTGATGTGTCATTCTCCCCTACACATGACGCTATTGGCCTCCGTATTGTCTCTCTTTTCCCCTTTTCTGTATTTCACTTCCCGTTTCCACCCTGACACGGTGTTCTCTACCTCTGTGTTTCTCAGTTGAACCTTTCTGACGGGTTGAAGTTCATTTTCTCCCACACCGTGCAGCTCACCCACCCAGACTGTTCAAAATGTCTCCTCTTTCCTCTTTACTGTCCACGCAGCAACATCACCACCAAATATGCTGAGGACATTTGACTACATGCTGTGTTTTGTTGTTTAACCACCAGAGCATGTAGCTTGTTGGCAGCGACACCAAGTCCACTCACACACAGTACAGGACTTAATCATGAGGATGGTTGACAGCGAGCACACCGGTGGCGATGGCAGGCCCCTCGTCGAAAATCAACTTGTGAGCAGGGCAGCAATACTTGTTGGATTAGGTTCTCAGTGCCCCATCCTTCCATGTCATGGTCTGCAGTGATTCTCCCCCAAAAATGTGCAATGCTCGCAGAAGGAGTGGGTTAAGTCGGTCTGGAACTGTTGGCAGAGAGAAATGTGCTGTTTTTCCAGTCAATTTCTTGCAATTCTATCAATTTTTCCATGGAGCCGAGAGAACATTTTGCAGTGTGAAAATGAATTTCCTTCAATTATACACATTTTGCTATGGCTAATTCTGTGTTCTTAGGCTCAACATTATAACAAAATCAATCGGGGCCCCTGGGCATGTACCCTAACCCTGTCATCCAGCCATGCCAAAAATACTCCATCTATTGTTAGTATAATTTTTGTTTCTCCCTGACTGTCTAGCTTTTATTGATTTCTTGTTCTCAAAGATTATATTCTAAAAAAAAATGTGATAGGTCAATTATTTTCTCTCATTTTTGTTGTTGTGGCAACAACAATTTAGCTGCTGCTAAATGAATACATGGGAAGCATTGCTCTGATCTGGCCTGTCAGGCTGTCAGCTGATGAAGCCCCGAGGGGCACCACTCCAGAGACTCCACTGTTACTCAAGGACGATTTGGCAATGACAGTTGCTGCACTTTGAACAACTTTGAGTAATAGCAGACTCAGCTGTAGCATTAGCGCTTTAGCACCAGTAGGCCTACAGCAGAGTGGCAGTGTGTGTGACGTAGCGTTGGGTCAGGACGGCTAGGCTAAGTGCATTTGGGGCCATGAGAGTCAGATTAGGGGGAGAACAGAGCTCCCTTTGTGCTATGGGCTGTCTCATACCAGTCTATGGGCTGGCTGTGCTATGGGCTGTCTCATACTAGTCTATGGGCTGGCTGTGCTATAGGCAGTCTCATACTAGTCTATGGGCTGGCTGTGCTATGGGCTGTCTCATACCAGTCTATGGGCTGGCTGTGCTATGGGCTGTCTCATACCAGTCTATGGGCTGGCTGTGCTATAGGCTGTCTCATACCAGTCTATGGGCTGGCTGTGCTATGGGCTGTCTCATACCAGTCTATGGGCTGGCTGTGCTATAGGCTGTCTCATACCAGTCTATGGGCTGGCTGTGCTATGGGCTGTCTCATACCAGTCTATGGGCTGGCTGTGCTATGGGCTGTCTCATACCAGTCTATGGGCTGGCTGTGCTATGGGCTGCCTCATACCAGTCTGTGGGCTGGCTGTGCTATAGGCAGTCTCATACTAGTCTATGGGCTGGCTGTGCTATAGGCTGCCTCATACCAGTCTCTGGGCTGGCTGTGCTATAGGCAGTCTCATACTAGTCTATGGGCTGGCTGTGCTATAGGCAGTCTCATACTAGTCTATGGGCTGGCTGTGCTATAGGCAGTCTCATACTATTCTATGGGCTGGCTGTGCTATAGGCAGTCTCATACTAGTCTATGGGCTGGCTGTGCTATAGGCAGTCTCATACTAGTCTATGGGCTGGCTGTGCTATGGGCTGTCTCATACTAGTCTATGGGCTGGCTGTGCTATGGGCTGTCTCATACCAGTCTATGGGCTGGCTGTGCTATGGGCTGTCTCATACCAGTCTATGGGCTGGCTGTGCTATGGGCTGTCTCATACCAGTCTATGGGCTGGTTGTGCTATAGGCAGTCTCATACTAGTCTATGGGCTGGCTGTGCTATAGGCAGTCTCATACTAGTCTATGGGCTGGCTGTGCTATGGGCTGTCTCATACCAGTCTATGGGCTGGCTGTGCTATATGCAGTCTCATACTAGTCTATGGGCTGGCTGTGCTATAGGCAGTCTCATACTAGTCTGTGGGCTGGCTGTGCTATAGGCAGTCTCATACTAGTCTATGGGCTAGCTGTGCTATAGGCAGTCTCATACTAGTCTGTGGGCTGGCTGTGCTATATGCAGTCTCATACTAGTCTATGGGCTGGCTGTGCTATAGGCTGTCTCATACTAGTCTATGGGTTGGCTGTGCTATGGGCTGTCTCATACCAGTCTATGGGCTGGCTGTGCTATGGGCTGTCTCATACCAGTCTGGGCTGGTTGTGCTATAGGCAGTCTCATACTAGTCTATGGGCTAGCTGTGCTATAGGCAGTCTCATACCAGTCTATGGGCTGGCTGTGCTATGGGCTGTCTCATACCAGTCTATGGGCTGGCTGTGCTATAGGCAGTCTCATACTAGTCTATGGGCTGGCTGTGCTATAGGCAGTCTCATACTAGTCTATGGGCTGGCTGTGCTATAGGCAGTCTCATACTAGTCTATGGGCTGGCTGTGCTATAGGCAGTCTCATACTAGTCTATGGGCTGGCTGTGCTATAGGCAGTCTCATACTAGTCTGTGGGCTGGCTGTGCTATAGGCAGTCTCATACTAGTCTATGGGCTGGCTGTGCTATAGGCAGTCTCATACTAGTCTGTGGGCTGGCTGTGCTATAGGCAGTCTCATACTAGTCTATGGGCTGGCTGTGCTATAGGCAGTCTCATACTAGTCTATGGGCTGGCTGTGCTATAGGCAGTCTCATACTAGTCTGTGGGCTGGCTGTGCTATAGGCAGTCTCATACTAGTCTATGGGCTGGCTGTGCTATAGGCAGTCTCATACTAGTCTGTGGGCTGGCTGTGCTATAGGCAGTCTCATACTAGTCTGTGGGCTGGCTGTGCTATAGGCAGTCTCATACTAGTCTGTGGGCTGGCTGTGCTAGGGAGGTTTCCTGTATCCAGACTGAGAACCAACATGTTGGTGTTTTTCCTATATACCTTTAACAGAGCAGAAACGTTGCGTCCAAAAGCAACTCACAAATGTTCTCGGTTTGCGTCCCAAATCCCACCCTATTCCCTACATAGTCCACAACTTTTGATCAGGGTCCATAGAGCTCTGGTCAAAAGTAGTGCTCTACATAATGAATAGGGTTCCATTTGAGACGCAGGCCCAGTTTTACAGCAGGATGTTAACTGGTGGGAACATGGGGTTTAGTTCCCTGCTCCAGGCCCAGTCAACTAGCCACCTACTCATTACTGCTGTGTTGAGCCAACCTGCTGTCCTTTCATCACAGTGGGGTTCACCCATAAAACACTGTTGATGTTGATGTGCGCTGTGGCCCCATTCTCAGTGAAATATAGAGGTAACTGGTTGTGTATGGCCAAACACTGTCTGTCGTTCTGTTCGAATCCTGATGGTGTTTGATGGGCCATCACTCAAGACTTTTCTGATGAGATCAAACCGACTAACCCCCCCAAGATAGTTAGGCCTGTCATTACTTAGATGCACTAAGCAAAAATTGCTCCGCCATTTCCTGGTTGCTAAAATTCTAATAGTTAGCCTAATTTCAGTTTGTGTGACAAAACAAACAGTCATTGTGTAGACAATCATTGTACCATCTAAACCTCTTTGAAAAATATTTTCCATAACCCAAAATATTGTATATTCATTCAGCTGTTTGAAGGTGGTGTACAAAACCCAAAGTAAAAGACGCAAAAACAAAACTTCAGAACGGGAAGCAGAGAAATAGCACGTATAGAACAGATCTATCACTTCTTAGACATGCTTTCAATGGGAATTCATCTATAACTGATCTATAACTCAAATTTCTATGTGAATTTGGTCAGGTTGCCCAAAAAGTGACATATTATAGCTTTAATATGCTATATGGGTTATTTCTGGTCTGGTTAGATGCTCAACCTTTTACATAACAATAGCAGTGTGATCTCTCATAATTTGACTGTAGTATTGTGATTGTATCAATGATTTAGAGTAGGTTATTTGTTTAGATTTTAAATGTTGTCTTTTTTCCCCCCTGTCATGCCAGAGACTTTGACTCCCTCTCCAAAGAGAATGTCTACGAGAACAACCGTCTGGTGAGTCACTAGAACACATCACTTCTCCACACGCAGTCACACTCTAATAGCCTTGGCCTAGATGTAATGATTAGTTGTGAACCAGCTAGTGACTTCATGTTGCCGGATACTGTAATTAGCTGTGACAAGTCAGTCATGGTTGCTACTCTGGTTCCCTCCTCTGTGTCTGTGGTAGGGTATGTATTGGGTGAGTTCTGTAATGCTAGAATACAGTGTAGCCAGGTGTAGGCCTGCTAGTGTCTATGAGAGTGTGAGTGTTGTTTAGGAAGGTAATAGAGATGAGTAACAGATGTCACATGGGTGAGACAGTGGAGCAGTGTCTGCAGTTAGTCAGCTAACTATCATACATTTTCATCTGTCTGCTTCACGTCTGTCTGTCTGTCTTTCTATGTATCTGTCTGTCTGTCTTTCTATGTATCTGTCTGTCTGTCTTTCTATGTGTCTGTCTGTCTGTCTCTGTCTGTCTGTCTGTGTCGAGAGCATAGTTGTTTATTGGTTCCTGCCGGAGCCTGACATGTGAAGGGGGGGAGGGAAGGAGAGAAAGGGGGAGCGAGAGCAAGCAAATGAGGACAAGAAAGAATGACAAAACAAAACGAAAGACAAAACAAAACAGTTAACCAAAAGGAGGATATGAAAAAAAACTAGTCCTCCGCTGTAGGCTTGTTTGTAGAAATAATTTAAATAACAAAGCCAAATATTTGTTTGTCAACAACTGCAAAGGGGCCAAAATAACATTGCCCTGATGTTGAGTAGGCCTTGGTTAGCCTACTTATAGCAATCCTCAACCTGAGCTTGAGTGTTGTCAGCTGAATGCTACTATTTACATTTCTTTCCAATTATCCAAGAGCTTTTTCAGGGTTGAAGCAGTTGGTGGTTGAAATAACTGCTTCACTAGCAGCATGTGGGATATCTGTGAACATTTGCAGTGTTTCACTGTAGCTACGGCATTAGCCTGAGTTAGCCCGAGACAGCCTAATCCTGAACCCAAACACGCAGCATGCTAAACTAAAGCTAGATGATTAACTTCCAATCACTGTCTATACGGTAGATTTCAGTTGTTCCCCTGCGTTGGTTTACCATTGTTTCTCAGACGTATCTGACTACTGATAATCCTTGAGAAGGTTTAGTCATCATGGGACGTTCTGTTTTGAGTTAATTGCTAGAGTTGATCTTGCTGCTGGGATAACATTCAGCTCAACTACTGTCTGCAAGCTGTCGTTGTTTTGACTGATATTACATTTGATGAATGTGTCTGTTTTTCACATGCAAAAACAGCTCCCGTTCACTGGTTTGTTTAAATGCACACAGTTTGTAACAGTTTGTTTACATGCACACAGTTTGTTTACATGTGCACAGTTTGTTTACATGTGCACAGTTTGTTTACATGTACACAGTTTTGCATCAATTGTGGCCCTGTTTATTGAACAGCTGCCAAGTGATTGTATTATCCCCAGTGTTTTGTAACCTGACCAGCACTGCGTCCCAAATGGCACCTATTCCCTACATAGTGCACTACTTTTGACCAGAGCCCTAAGGACCCTGGTCAAAGTAGTGCACTATATAGAGAATAGGGTGACATTTGGGGCAGAGAACTATTAAGGCCTTAATTTCCTCAGTGGAATTTTTCATTAGGCAGATGGTTATCCAACCAACAGTATTCTGGCAGGCTTTAACATTTCATTATGACCAAATAACGCAGAGTTTTTTTTTGAAGCAGGGGGTCAAGTATCAAAGTGTACATGGGCGCGTGCATGCACGCACACACACAATAAAATAACTAATGTCTGTTTTCACATTGTTGTCTTTCTCCTTTCTCTCCCTCCCGCCCTCCTCTAGGCGTTTGAGGTGGCGGAGGAGGAGCTGGGAATCCCTGCTCTGCTGGACCCAGAGGACATGGTATCCATGAAAGTGCCTGACAGGCTGAGCATCATCACCTATGTCTCCCAGTACTACAACTTCTTCACCAACAAGTCCCATGGTGAGTAGTACAGCTCTGGGGTTGGAGGACCCAGACACCATGAAAGCGCCAATCCAGGACTGTGTTGTGGAATGTTGCAGATAGAATTGTCATGAATAGAGCTGACGTGATTCCTTTTTCTATTTGTCAGAGAGGCATATTTGTTCTACATATTATAGTTCTATCTGAATGTTCCACAACGATCGCTTACTGACCGGTGGTCCAGTACTCCTGGGCCTTTAGTACACAGCTGTAACCTAAACTGATACCATCTCCCTCTCCTGTAGCCAACCCCCCCTGCTTGAAGAGGTCCAGTGGTACAGGCCACATTGAGCCGGCCCAGAAGAGACCGGTGGCCCCTCTGGAAGACAAAGTGGTTGAGCCCGAGGTAAGGGCTACGATGGTATCGGGAATCAGATGATGCATGAATACATGTGGTAAAGAGGCCAATGGAATGCGACCAAAACAATGGAATTGCCATGGAAACGCGTATGGGGAAAGGTCCTGAATCTCCTCATTGCTCCGCAGCAATATTAGCCTACATTTAGGCTATTGTTTATATGTGTTGCTAGCTTCCAACCAGAACATTAAGCTAGACAAGACCACCGACACAAACAAACAGACTATACAGCTACAAGTAGTGAATGGCGTTACAAACAGACTATACTAAACAAGTTAAATGTCTTACCTGTGTTGACAGGTAAGACACACACATAGCTAGCTACGTTTTCCACACACATAGCTAGCTACGTGTAGCCTACTTGAACACCGGCTCCCCACAATGCCACGCTGTCCCACGCCGAATTGCCTGAAGCCAAAGAGCTCTTCTCACAGACTCTATTTCCCAACGTGGGAGCACTGCAAACCGTAGGTCGGGGTTTCTGACCTGGTGTATGTTATTTCTGTATAACAAAACTCGACGACAAAGTTGCCTCTTTTACACTGGGGGTCAATGGGAAATAATGTTTTCCTTGTTATTACGTAAATATCGACTTGTAATATGCAGATATTCTGGATTTACGGATTGTCTGTATGATGTCATTCACATGATTCTAATTCTAAGCCTTATTAAATTAAACTAATGGCTGTGTGGACCCCAGGAAGAGTAGCTGCTGCTTTTGCAACAGCTAATGGGGATCCTAATAAAATGCCAAAAATACTACATTGATTTAACTGTATTGTACATGCATTATAACTAATGAATTGTATTTGTTTAACATAACAGGGAATATATTTGTGCTTGTATTTGTTTAACATAACAGGGAATATATTTGTGCTTGTATTTTGGCATGGACAAGACCTGGACAATCACTCAAAGGGTGTTATGTAACATTGACTGTCACAGTATCAGGTGTCGATGCTAACGTGTCAGATGCATGAATGGATTGTTGTCTGTTTATGGCATCTATTGGTGTGACCGTATGGTAGAGGTTGGGTACTAGTTGGTGTGTGAGTGTTTCGATTGAAGTCACGTTGTCCGTTACATCAATGCGGTACGGGATTGAGTAATTCTATTTACTAAACACATTTTAGGCTAAACTTGTAGGATAGGCCATCTCAGAAATATGGCCTATAAGATAGTATTGATGTGGACTATATCCTAGAAGTTTAGTCTCCATTGTTTTTCTTTTAAAGATAGCCTTTGTATCCCGTCTCTCCCCTTCTTCCGCATGCCCTCTCTACGACTTCCTCCCACCGTCCCCCCCATACCGGCCTCCTCCCTCCTTCCCCGTCTTTAGACGGAAATCCACTCCTCCTCTCCCTACTCTTCCTCCTCTTCTTCTTCCTCCTCTTCTTCCTCCTGGCCTCTGACCTCCTCCCCCCTCTCTGGTCCTGAGCCTAGACAGTAGGATGGGCGGAGGGTGGGGGGCTAGGGGGATCGAAACAGTTAGGTCAGTCATTTTGAACTTTAACCTCTGTACATAGACACTAACTATTTAACACTTGTTTTATACTACTAACGTTGTGTGCCAAGTTTGAACACTTGCTGCTAACCCTTTTAACTCAACCTAAAAACACCTGCTGGAGTTTCTTACATCACTAATACTAGTTTTCTACTAGACTTTCCTTGCTAATTAGAGGCTGGTTTGGAACTTTACTACTTTTCCACTTAATACATATCACTTTTTAATATCAAGACAATGTTTTTCAACGATTATAAAATAAATGTAGCTAGTTAAGGCAATGACTCTAAGCCGAGGAGGTGGTGGAAATATAACAGACTGGTTTTAGCTAGATAAGCAGAATGATAAGCAGAATGAATCCTCCACATCCTCGATCCTGACTCCATGTTTGATCTCCCCCCCACCTCCCTCCCTCCCCCCTATCCTCTCCATCTCCCCCATCCCACACCCCCTCCACCTGCGACCCTCACCCCCTGGCCACCTGCCTGCCACGCCCGTGCTAGCTGAGTCTACCTGGTCCGATGGGTACGGACGGGGGGGTACAGGCGGGGGTGAAGCGTAGCACCCTCAGCAGCAGCTGCGCCGCCTGCCAGAGGCACGTCCACTTGGTGCAGAGGTTCCTGGTCGACGGCAAGCTCTACCACCGCAACTGTTTCAGGTGAACACCACCCGTTCAGTTACTGTATATCTGGTCTGCACAGCTACTACAACATGTCATACTGCTGAATCTGTTTACTGTATAATGATAAAACACTGCTATTCCAGTTACTCAAAACAGACAGTTGCATATCCTCTGTTGACATGTATTTCCAGAGTTTGAAGAAATTCAACTTGTTTTTACAAGTGTTTAATCAATGTGCTTACCACAGGGTATGTCAGAGCCTACTATAGTCTGAATGTTGCCTCCTGCTCTCCTCTCTCTCAGGTGTAGGGAGTGTAGCAGCACTCTGCTGCCTGGGTCCTACAAGCTAGGAAACGAGGTCGGCTCCCTGGTCTGCACGCATCACTTTGCCAGGTCTGCCTTAGCCAATCAGAACGGCCGACCGGACCTAAGTAAGCGACCGACAACGGTTCCGTCCGTCAGGATTGGTCGACCCATGCTGCCTCAAACTTCTCCTCCTTCTGGGAGGGACCAGGCGGCAAAGACTCCGGCTCAAGAGACTCCGGCTCAAGAGACTCCGCCCCAAGAGACGCCACCAAAAGAGACGCCGCCCCAAGAGACGCCGCCCCAAGAGACGCCGCCCCAAGAGACGCCTCCCCAAGAGACGCCTCCCCAAGAGACGCCTCCCCAAGAGACGCCTCCCCAAGAGACGCCTCCCCAAGAGACGCCGCCCCAAGAGACGCCGCCCCAAGAGACGCCGCCCCAAGAGACGCCGCCCCAAGAGACGCCGCCCCAAGAGACTCCGCCACCAAAAGAGACTCCGCCAAAAGAGACTCCGCCCCAAGAGACTCCGCCCCAAGAGGGTGTCACCAATGAGGATTACACCCCCACACCAACCAATGACTCTGACTCTACACCATGTCCTATCTCAACGACAAAAACTGACTCTTTGAAAACAGAGAAAGAGAGGGAAGACAGTGCGGGAGAAAGAGAGGTCAAACCTCCACCCTCCATTCCTCCCAACCCTTTCGATGACATCGAGGAGGGGGAGGAGACTCCGGCACCAGCCAAAGACACAGCCAATGGGGTTATCCCTCCTACACCTGTCAGTCATCTAGGACTAGGGAACAGTAAGCCAGTCCCCATCCCTCGCCGCTTGTCACAGCCCTCCCCTCCACCTCGTCCCGCCCCCAGGGTCCGCCCACCCCGCGTTGACAACCTTGCGGTCAATGGTGAGTGGTCGATTTAAGGTGATTGACAGCTGAAATAAGTTATGCTATTTGCTACTGTAGATCCTCAATTGAACTGTGAACTCCATCCTAATATAAAATATATGAAATGTCTGATTTTGACTCTCAGGTGATCATGGTGAACACAGGAGATCTCTTCCTCCAGCTCCCAGACCTCGGGAAAGATCCCACTCCCCTGGAAGGTTCGGTATACTGACTAACCTATCTTTACTAGTCTACAGTGATTGGACTACTTCCTCTGTTCCTCTCCCAGTCTCTGTCCAGCAGTCTTTGTGTGTTATTAATGCATGTGGATGTTTTCATGCACTCATCTGTCTTTGTTGTTTTGTCTCCCCCCTCCCTTTCTGTTTCTGTCTCCCCCACTCATCCTGTCTCTCAGCTCCTGTCTCTCCAGCGACGCCCCCAAACCCCCTAACCCGCCCTGGTTGGCCCTCGTCCAATCCCAAGAACCCAAGAAGAAAGCAGCACCTCCCCCTCCCCCTGGAGTGGCCACACCCCCACACACTGGTTCGTTATCTTCTCTAAAAGGGGAGGGCTACAGACCAGCCACGCCCCCTGCACCCGCCAACCCCTTCGATGAGGAAGTAGAGGAAGAGGAGGTGGGGTTAGGGGAGGGGTCAGTAGGAGGTTTGGTTTCTCCCACTGTGGTGGTGAGTCATCCGTGGTACAGCATCTCCCAGGCTGCAGACGCTGCAGCTGACCCAGACACGCCCCCCATTGGGGGTATTTCCTCCCGCTCTGCAAGTCCCAATGGCTCCAGGTGCAAGAAACGCCCGGCGCCCCCAAAGCCTGTTCCAAAGGCCCCCGGCTCTAACTCAGGTCAGTGGGCCTTGATGGCAACAGAGTAGGACAGAGGTTGGTTAGAGAAGTGGTTCCCAGCCAGGGGTACTAGGACCTATCCACAGGGGGTACTTGAAGACTTATCAGACCATCCTGGTAAAATGCAGATGAGGTGGTACTTCAGTGGTACTCTGGGCAGAACAAAATACAGTTGGTGGTACAGTAACCAAAAAAGGTTGGGAACCACTTGGTTAGAGCATTGGACTAGTTTCATCCACTTCACCTCAAATCATGTCAATCATGTGTCTTGTATGTCCTGCACAGCACTGTGGTTTTGTTGTTGTCATTTTGAAAGTTCCCATTCGATGTGTATATATGGATGTTAACAATGTTTTTCTCTCCATCCTCCTCCCATCCAACTCTACTTCGTTTTCCATTTCAACTTCTGCTCCTTTTTTCTGTTTTCTGATATCACTTCATCCCTCTATTTCTTCAGCCCTTCCTCACTCCCAGCCCTCCTCTTCCTCTCCCTCTCCAGCTATTAGCATAGAGAGCCTATCCTCTGCCTCCGACCATAGCTCCTCCCACCCAGCTTCCCTAGGGGGCAGAGCCACAGGCGATCAGGACAACCCCTTCACCAAGAGCGTATCAGAGCCCTCCATCTGTGGGCCCTGTGGTGGCTCCACCCCCTCCACCTCAGCCAATCGCCTCTCTCCGAGCCCCTCCCCTTCTCCCCAGCCAGCCAATCCTAGCTCGGCTCCGGCCACTCCGCAGAGCAATCGGAGTGCCAGGCCCCCGCCCCCAAGACCCCCGACGACACCCAGCCCCCTGGCAGCATCAAGTGCTATCCCAGTTCCACCCCCCAAGGTAAGGGATTCTGGACCTCATTTTTTTCACCATGTAAAAATACATGAACTCCACTAACTTCCAAGAACCTTTTAATGATACAAGATATTCAATGTAATGAGCTTCATACCTAACTAACAAATACTATGATAATTATTTAATACCTTGACATTCATCTCTGTCTTCTCTCTGCTTCCAGCGGACTTGTAAGGAAAACCCTTTCAACAGGAAAGCTTCTTCCTCCCCCGTTTCCTCCCCTAAAACCAGACCCCCTAGAGGCCCTCGCCCCGCCCGGCCCCCCGCACCTGGACACGGCTTCCCCCTCATCAAACGCAAGGTGAGATTGTGAGGACACCACCGTCAGCTAAAGTTTGTAATTCAATAAGTCACTCGATGATTCAGCATCAGACAGTCCGAGTCTTTTTATGGAATGTGGCGACAAGCCAACAGTCTACTATTACTGCTATTACCATAGGCAACGGTATTGGTTATAGTTTGACTAGTGGCGCTAATGTTTTCAAAGGAACAACTCAATCTGGATGTAAATAATGCGAACTGTACCATATTGTATTATTTTAAGATTGCAGTGCTAGTGTTTTGTGATGTGTGTGTTGTTCAGGTGCAGTCAGACCAGTACATCCCAGCAGAGGACATCCATGGAGAGATGGGAGAGCTGGAGAAACAGCTGGATGAGCTGGAGCAGAGAGGAGTGGCTTTGGAGCGAAAACTACGAGATAACCCCAATGGTAAAACTATCAGATCAACCAGTGTTCTGCACTCCTGGCTATCATATAAACCTCTCAAGACTAGTCTTGTGATATCGGGAGGTTGCATGGTCCCAGATTAAGCCTAAGGTCAATAGTCGGGTCAATAGTCTAATAGTCGGGTCAATAGTCTAATAGTCGGGTCAATAGTCTAATAGTCGGGTCAATAGTCTAATAGTCGGGTAAATAGTCTATTAGTCGTGTCAATAGTCTAATCTTCAGTTAAATAGTAAATAGTTTAATCTTCAGTTCAATATTTTATTTTACCTTTTTATTTAACTAGGCAAGTCTTATTTTCAATGTCAGCCTAGGAACAGTGGGTTAACTGCCTTTTTCAGGGGCAGAAAGACAGATTTTTACCTTGTCAGCTCGGGGATTCGATCACAAGCCCAACGCTCTAACCACTAGGCTACCTGCCACTCCAAAAGTCTAATATTCAGTTCAAAAGTCTAATAGTCAGGTCAATAGTCTAATAGTCAGTTCAATAGTCTAATAGTCAGGTCAATAGTCTAATAGTCAGGTCAATAGTCTAATAGTCAGGTCAATAGTCTAATAGTCAGGTCAATAGTTTAATAGTCAGGTCAATAGTCCATATTTGTATCTATAGTATAATATTATCCATATTCTCATGGTGGTGTTCCTGTTCTAGATGAGGAGGAGGAGACTTTGCTGGTGGACTGGTTCACTCTGATCCATGAGAAACACCTGCTGGTGCGCCGCGAGGCTGAGCTGGTCTACACGTACGTACCAAAGCCTCACCAGAGCCTGTGCTCATTGGCCCATTTAGCAGCTGTCTCTTTAAGATCCTCACACTATTTATGTTCTCTTGACAGGGCCAAGCAGCAGAACCTGGAGGAGAGGCAGGCTGACGTAGAGTATGAGCTGAGATGTCTTCTTAACAAGCCAGGTGTGTGATCTCACTTCCTGTTTGCGAATGACATCATAGAGCACAAGGCCCTTGCAGCTACCTGGGATGGGAGGCTTGTTAACTGAAGTCCTGTTTCCATTACATTTTTCTTTCCTTCCTCTTTGTTGTTGGACTGAATTCACTGAAATGGAACGGGGTCCAGAAAATAATCCACGTTTTAAGTCAGTGCGTTACTCTTCATTCATCCTCACCTCTTAATCCCTCCATCTTGTAGAGAAAGACTGGAATGAGGAGGACAAGGGCAGGGAGCAGGAGCTGATGACAGAGCTGGTCACCGTCATCGAACAGCGGAACCAAATCATCAACAACATGGATCAGGACAGGCAGAGGTAATCAATCACCGATCATCTACTGTCTGAGCTCATTTAGAGCAGGATGGGCTAGTAGATAGGTGATCTGCAGTCGATGTCTGTGTTTTTTTTTTTTTTTTTTTTTTTTTTTACGTTTTTTTTTTTTTTATCCCATTTTCTCCCCAATGTTCGTGGTATCCAATCGCTAGTAATTACTATCTTGTCTCATCGCTACAACTCCCGTACGGGCTCGGGAGAGACGAAGGTTGAAAGCCATGCGTCCTCCGAAGCACAACCCAACCAAGCCGCACTGCTTCTTAACACAGCGCGCCTCCAACCCGGAAGCCAGCCGCACCAATGTGTCGGAGGAAACACCGTGTACCTGGCCCCCTTGGTTAGCGCGCACTGCGTCCGGCCCGCCACAGGAGTCGCTGGAGCGCGATGAGACAAGGATATCCCTACCGGCCAAACCCTCCCTAACCCGGACGACGCTATGCCAATTGTGCGTCGCCCCACGGACCTCCCGGTCGCGGAGTGGCAGGAGTGGCAGGTAGCCTAGTGGTTAGAGCGGGCGCGAACCCAGAGACTCTGGTGGCGCAGTTAGCACTGCGATGCAGTGCCCTAGACCACTGCGCCACCCGGGAGGCCCCTCGATGTCTGTGTTTTTGGTGATCTTACTGTGCTTCTCCAATAGGGAAGAGGAAGAGGATAAGCTGGTGGCGACCATGTTGAAGAGAAAAGGTAAGACGAGACAAAAGCTTCATGTTTTGTTAGAACTCTCCCTTTCATCTTTCTTTCCGCTAGAAGTATTCACGCTTCTCGTCCATGTCTCTGTCTTCCCCCTTTCTATCTCTTCTTTCTCCATCTCTCCCTTCCTCCAGACTTCCAGAAGGAGCCAGCAGCAGAGGGCGAGCAGCAGCAGCAACAGAAGAAGAAGAAGAAGAAGGAGAAGTTCAAACCCATGAAGGTTCTGAAGAGGTTGAGTGTGAACCAAGGAAAAGGTGGCAGCCCACGCAAGGAGATGGCAGAGAAGGACAAGAGCTGAACAAGGTACGGAAGGATGGATGTGGATGATGGATGGAGGAAAGGAAGAGGGATACCATCCTTTACAGAGGGACATATCAGATGGAAAGAGCGAGGAAATGACAGATGGAAACAAAACACGGTGGAGGGAAGAGAAGGAAAAACAACACAGGATTCTCACAGCTGTGTTAAAGACTGTAATGTGTGCAACCTGTAATTTGCTCCCCCTTCCTCTTACTGTAGCATAACCTTCTAATCGCTCCTCCCTACCAGAGTATGTGAGCAGAGTTAAGCGGTTGGGAATCCCTCTCGCGCTAGCGATCCACCTCTTTTCAACTGCTCCGCTAAAAACCGTTCTGCGCTCACAGGGAAAAAATGGCCGCTCCAAATTCGCTCCGTTCATTAAAATCACAATTTAACCAACACCCATCTATTTTTGTGACTACCTTGACTTACCATTTGGTATTCAAGTAATGAAACCAAACCATATGATTTGAATTAAAAGTATTTGAATAAACAAATACGTTGGACTATGCCAAGCCTATTTCTTTTAGCATGTGCATATGGTAAGTACACCATCATGCTTTCGGGATGCGTGTCTTTTCAGATTCCACGATTTGATTCTTTAGTTGTGGACGCTACATCGCCGCAATCACTCTCTTGCTCTTGGTCCTCATCTTGTAAGTCACCTTGATTTAGCACCGGTGTGTTTTAGCAGTTTCTTTATGAAAATATTTAGTGAACTGCATGACAGTAGCTAAAGCAAGGGGTTATAGCAGCACACAAGTAGACTACAGATGCATGCTGGACCGGGCATGCCCTGAGCTCGTGAACGAAATTGGAGCGGGCCAGAAGGCTGACGCTCCAGCCTTTGGGAATCTCGCTCCGAGACTCCAGTCAAATTGGGATCGCTCCACTCCGCTCACATACTCTGCTCCCTACTGCAGCTCCTCGCTCCACTCCGCTCACATACTCTGCTCCCTACTGCAGCTCCTCGCTCCACTCCGCTCACATACTCTGCTCCCTACTGCAGCTCCTCGCTCCACTCCGCTCACATACTCTGCTCCCTACTGCAGCTCCTCGCTCCACTCCGCTCACATACTCTGCTCCCTACTGTAGCTCCTCGCTCCACTCCGCTCACATACTCTGCTCCCTACTGTAACTCCTCGCTCCACTCCGCTCACATACTCTGCTCCCTACTGTAACTCCTCGCTCCACTCCGCTCACATACTCTGCTCCCTACTGCAGCTCCTCGCTCCACTCCGCTCACATACTCTGCTCCCTACTGCAGCTCCTCGCTCCACTCCGCTCACATACTCTGCTCCCTACTGCAGCTCCTCGCTCCACTCCGCTCACATACTCTGCTCCCTACTGCAGCTCCTCGCTCCACTCCGCTCACATACTCTGCTCCCTACTGCAGCTCCTCGCTCCACTCCGCTCACATACTCTGCTCCCTACTGCAGCTCCTCGCTCCACTCCGCTCACATACTCTGCTCCCTACTGTAGCTCCTCGCTCCACTCCGCTCACATACTCTGCTCCCTACTGTAGCTCCTCGCTCCACTCCGCTCACATACTCTGCTCCCTACTGCAGCTCCTCGCTCCACTCCGCTCACATACTCTGCTCCCTACTGCAGCTCCTCGCTCCACTCCGCTCACATACTCTGCTCCCTACTGTAACTCCTCGCTCCACTCCGCTCACATACTCTGCTCCCTACTGCAACTCCTCGCTCCACTCCGCTCACATACTCTGCTCCCTACTGCAGCTCCTCGCTCCACTCCGCTCACATACTCTGCTCCCTACTGCAGCTCCTCGCTCCACTCCGCTCACATACTCTGCTCCCTACTGCAGCTCCTCGCTCCACTCCGCTCACATACTCTGCTCCCTACTGCAGCTCCTCGCTCCACTCCGCTCACATACTCTGCTCCCTACTGTAACTCCTCGCTCCACTCCGCTCACATACTCTGCTCCCTACTGCAGCTCCTCGCTCCACTCCGCTCACATACTCTGCTCCCTACTGTAACTCCTCGCTCCACTCCGCTCACATACTCTGCTCCCTACTGCAGCTCCTCGCTCCACTCCGCTCACATACTCTGCTCCCTACTGCAGCTCCTCGCTCCACTCCGCTCACATACTCTGCTCCCTACTGCAGCTCCTCGCTCCACTCCGCTCACATACTCTGCTCCCTACTGCAGCTCCTCGCTCCACTCCGCTCACATACTCTGCTCCCTACTGCAGCTCCTCGCTCCACTCCGCTCACATACTCTGCTCCCTACTGTAGCTCCCATGATGCTCTTTCAAATACTGCCACTCCAATGCGTTCTGTACTGTATATATTTGAAGTAGCCTTTGTGTGAAGAGAAAGTTAACTCAACTGCTTTAAGACTAAAACCTTAAGAAACATCTGAAGACTGAATTGAAGAGGTATATTTTCTGTAGCTTTGAGGTTCAGCGCAATATGTGGTTTCTTCTATCCCTTTTCATTATTAATTTCCACATTGTGACCCAGGCCTTTTTTAAATCGGCTTTTAACAAAGATATAAATACTATGACTGCAGGTTTCTTACCATTTATCAGTCTCTTATCATGATAGAAACTAAAGAAGAACACTCCCTCATCTCCTGCCTATTCAGTGGTCCTAAGGTTTTCCCTTTGTTCATGGACGTTGCGTACGTCTCATTGTCTGTAGATTGGATACAGAACGAAGAGTTGTGTGTGTCAGTCAGTTGTCTGGTTTGAGTCTGTGGTACTTCTGAACTATTGTGAATCTTTTTAAAAGAGGAACCCATTGTTGTGAGTAAATACTGCCAGTTAAGATGGAGTAATGACAACCCAAATAATGACTCTAGCTTTTAGCGAAATGGTTCTTTCTTAACTAGCTACTTACCATGTTTTCCAAATCACTGACTATTGGACTGTAGATATTATATTGGACAATGTTTAGGGTTGGATAATCACGGTCTGAGAATGAGACGTATGACCGACAGGTAAGAAATAGTTAAGATGGAATGTAAGTAATGACTTTATACAAGGAATGTAAAGCAGTGTATTTAACTAACTTAGGTGTATCCATGACAGGTCACTGACTTAATAGTATTACAGAATCTGACCAGATTTACAACTGAAACAAGTGTGAACAGTTCTAGGGGCTACATTATACAATAAGGATTGTAATAAATATATATATATGCATGCAGTGTGTACAAAATATTAAGAATACCTTCCTAATATTGAGTTGCACCCACTTTTGCCCTCAGAACAGCCTAAATTCGTCGGGGCATGGACTCTACAAGGTGTTAAAAGCATTCCACAGGGATGCTGGCCCATGTTGACTCAAAATGCTTCCCACAGTTGTGTTAAGTTGGCTGGGTGTCCTTTGGGTGGTGGACCATTCTTGATACACACGGGAAACTGTTGAGCGTGAAAAGCCCAGCAGCGTTGCAGTTCTTGACACAAACCGGCACTTAAATATTTTCTTGCCCATTCACTCTTTGAATGGCACACATACACAATCCATGTCTCAATTGTTTCAATGCTTAAAAATCCTCCTTTAACCTGTCTCCTCCCCTTCATTTACACTGATTTGAAGTGGATTTAACAAGTCACAGATAAGGAATCATAACTTTCACCTGGTCAGTCTAGGTCACGGAAAGAGCATGTGTTCCTAATGTTTTGTACACTCTGTGTATATAAATTCCGTAGATATCTTTTAACAATGTAGCAAACTATTAATACCTTCCAGTTGATATCAGTTTAACTGTTTTGGGAAAGTCTGCAAAATATGCAAATCTTTTTAATTTATATATTTTACAATGCCTTTGTTTGACTCTGTAAACGCTGTCTAATTCCAATGAGTTTTGCCTTAACTTAGAATCTGCCGTCAAAGTCGATAGTACTATGAGATCCGTTTATGTTAAGAGTGCCCTTATTTAAATGTATTCGTCAATAAGTCTCGTTTTTGTCCGGAGTTAAACTGAATGTCTTGTTATAGTCTGTTCTTATATTGTGTAGTACACGATCTTGTCTTCCATTCAAAATGGCTGCTTGTGTGTTTGTGCATCTTCTTCCTGTTTAAAAACTCACACCAAGGGCTTCTGTAGAGCGATGTTGAAACATGGTCCTAAAGAAACAACAGAATCGCATTGAAATCTGGGAGACTGTGAAATAAAACATATTAATGCAGCTAAAAAGATGTGTGGTCATATTTTAATGTACACTACAATGCTTTTTCACAGTTTGATAAGGATGCATTGGGGTCTTCCCAGCAACATTTGTTACCATGCCATAATTTGAACAAGCATTATGCACAAATGAAGACTAGTATCCAAGTTTGAGTTCAGAATTCCTGTGCAGTGTGTTTTCTGTAGGAGTATTAGCAGTATAGTAGATCCATTCAGCAGAGTCAGTAGATGAGTATTCCTCTCTGTCACTCAGTCTTCTTCTCTGGCATAATGGTCCTCAGCTCCGCACTGCGGGCCTTATCAATCACCTCCAGCTCACGGATTTTCTGGAAGGCGAGGAGCCACAAACAACCGTTAAAAATGTGTGAGAGAGTGAGTGTACCTACGTGTGTTATTCCGCGTTGTGTTCACCAGTGAATCTGTATCATGGAAACACTGTTGTTTTTAGGTGTAGATTATTTTCCTTAAAGACGTTCCTGTGACATGAGGTATATCAGACAACTTACCTGTGAGATCTCTGTGTTGATGATGTTGTGATACTGCTTCCCTTTCCCCAGGGCTGTCATCTCCTCCAGAAACTCCTTCCTCTCCTCAATCTCATCCAAAACTAGGAAAGGAACACAACCCTTAGAAAACTTGCGAAGACCGTACATCAAACCAAGGAGAAACTCCTTAATCAAACACTGTGTTGGGACGGGGCTACAGTAGGTTGGGGCAAATTACTTTATTAGTTTAGTAGAGTCATATAGAACTGAATTGAAATGAGGGGAAAGTTATGTATGTGAGGAGGAGAGATATGTAGAAAACATGTAGGAGAGCCAGAGATGTGGACGACATGTTTCCCCGTGGCCAGAAAGCAGTAACTCTCTCCCTCTCTGAGGTAAACCTCACCCTCCTGGAAGCGGTCCCTCTCCTCCTCTGGGCCCTGGTCCAGGGAAATGTTCCTGGGACGACTGGGTCTGGGTTCCTCCTGTCCCGTAGCTAGAATGTTCTGGAGCCTCCTCTTCTCCTTCTCTAAATCTCCTTACAGAAGAAGAAGTGAGGGAGAGAATGAATGCACATACATCTCTTATCCAGATCTCTCATAGAGGGAAAGGGGGATACCTAGTCAGTTGTACAACTGAATGCATTCAAATGAAATGTGAGAGAACTACTGTAAAAGAGGGCTCATACACATAGGCCTAAATTACTTCTTTCTCTTTTTTTTTTACAAGAAGATAATGGTGGTACATTTGTTCCCAGGTGTCCCTGACCAACTATCAGTGAACTAGTTCTGATATCAGAAGAACAGGGCCTCCTATCTTTAGAATTCCAAGCGTCTCGGACAGTTGAAAGGTAGTAGAGCTGAAGCAGAACACGTACGTGTGGCACTGGGGCGGAACATATCTCTGGTGTAGTTGTCCCCAGAACTACAATTGTCAGCGGTGCGCCTCAGGGGCTTGGCTGGAGTGCGGGTTGTGCTATTCTTTACGACTTTGGGTTTGGGCAGTGAGGGAGGAGCCGATGATGTGGGGTTGCAGGTCAATGGCAAAGCTGATCCCTCTGAAAGTGCAGACAAACATAACATTATCTTACCTTTGTTTGGCAAAATCATTCATAAAACTTCAATTAATGATAGGACTCAAAATAGAGCAACAGGTGTGGAGGAAGTTCAAGCAGTAAGTCAACATTACTTTCCAAGAGAAGATGGATAACAAACATGTGACACTCACTCTTAAGTTTGTCATTGATCTGTCTTTGCTGGAAGTTGGTGAGTCTCGACTCTTGCATCATTACTGTGAAACCAGAGCACAGGTAGGCTTATTGTATTTGTGTGGATCTAACGCTTATACACACACACACACACACACACACAAAGAGAGAGAACAAAACCCCACATTTCAGCATCTCCTGAATCTCCTTGCTGTACTGGGTCCTTCTAGGACAGTTCCACAGACCTCCACCAGCTTGATCACGAGAAGACGTCTCCATCTGCAACGAATGACAGAGAAGTTATCTAAAGCCAGCTGGCTAACGTTAGCTGCTGCTGAGCAAAGACCATGGCAGATAACAAAACGTTGCATGCTAGGAAGTCAAGATACCCAAACTGCAAACATTTAATATATTTATCAAGACATAACTAAACAGTGTTGTATTTCTTACCATGGATTTCTATTTTTCTCAACTTTCTTGACGCTGCACCATGGGATAATGATGGCAGTGTTTCTTCCGGACATAACTGGCGGCTGCCATAGAAACCATAGATTTTAAAGCCACGTGATGAGGCATTTGGCCTTGCAGTACAACATTGACCCACTAGAGGGAGGCAAAACCACAGATAATTGTACAAGGCATATAGAGCTATGGAAAAATGAGGTGTTAATTTTTGTGCAATAATTATGTTTGAGTGTAACTTATATTTTAAATGTTGAAGAATTAACCTTTTTTTTTTTTAATGTTTTCTATTTGTGTTTCTTGACTCAAGTATCAACTGTGTAGAGCATGGCACATGATTTATCAATCCAAAGAGTTTGGGTATCAACTTGTGCGTTGTGAGACTGTCTAACTAGCTAAAACATCAACATTTTTACCCCATCATCTAGGTTGCTGACTGCTGTTGAATGCTTGAATCCATTACATTTCGTAGCTGAACTGTGAAGTGCGAGCAAACGTAGCGAGGGAGGGAGACAGGGCACGAGGGAGTAAGTTAAGGCAGGGCATTTA
Source organism: Salvelinus namaycush (assembly GCF_016432855.1). Taxonomy (NCBI): domain Eukaryota; kingdom Metazoa; phylum Chordata; class Actinopteri; order Salmoniformes; family Salmonidae; genus Salvelinus; species Salvelinus namaycush. The sequence goes on from NC_052345.1 coordinate 6,881,696, forward strand.
TGAAAGTCCATGTGTAAAGTAGGGTACTGACTGTGGTAGCTATTGGCCTTCTCACTGGCCCTCTCCCCTTCTAGCTCCCTCCCTCCCTCCCTCTCATATTCAATGGTTCTCTTTGTCTCTCTGAGTAACATGCAGCCTCAGCCGATTAAACGCAGCGAATTAGCAGTCAATTTTAGCTTGCCACACACACAAACAGAAATTAAACTGCTTAGGGGAAGGGTTTGTGTTGTGGGACAGAGATCTTGTTGTTGTAGCACTGACTACATGGCAGTGATTTGATTTATTAGTGATGTTTGCAGTGCATTTGGAAAGTATTCAGACCCCTGATTTTTTTCAAAAAATTATTACTTTACAACCTTATTCTAAAATTTATTAAATCACCCCCCCCACCCCCCCCTTCATCAATCTACACACAATACGCCATAATGACAAAGCAAAAACAGGTTTGGGGGATTTTTTGCAAATGTATTAAAAAATTAAAAAATTAATGAAATTACATGTACATAAGTATTCAGAGCCTTTACTCAGTACTTTGTTGAAGCACCTTTGGCAGCGATTACAGCCATGAGTCTTCTTGGGTTTGACGCTACAAGCTTGGCACACCTGTATTTGGGGAGATTTTTCCATTCTTCTCTGCAGATCCTCTCAAGCTATGTCAGGTTGGATGGGGAGCGTCGCTGCACAGCTATTTTAAGGTCTTTCCAGAGATGTTCGATCGGGTTCAAGTCCGGGCTCTGGCTGGGCCACTCAAGGACATTCAGAGACTTGTCCCGAAGCCACTCCTGCATCGTCTTGGCTGTGTGCTTAGTGTTGTTGTCCTGTTGGAAGGTGAACCTTTGCCCCATTCTGAGGTCCTGAGCACTCTGGGGCAGGTTTTCATCAACAATCTCTCTGTACTTTGATCTGTTCATCTGTCCCTTGATCCTGACAAGTCTCCCATTTCCTGCCGCTGAAAAACATCCCCACAGCATGATGCTGCCACCACCATGATTCACCGTAGGGATGGTGCCAGGTTTCCTCCAGACTTGAAGCTTGGCATTAAGGCCAAAGAGTTCAATCTTGGTTTCATCAGACCAGAGAATCTTGTTTCTCATGGTCTGAGAGTCCTTTTAGGTGCCTTTTGGCAAACTCCAAGCCAGCTGTCATGTGCCTTTTACTGAGGAGTGGTTTCGATCTGGCCACTCTACCATAAAGACCTGATTGGTGGAGTGTTGCAGAGATGGTTGTCCTTCTGGAAGGTTCTCCCATCTCCACAGAGGAACTCTGGAGCTGTCAGAGTGGCCATTGGGTTCTTGGTCACCCCTCTGACCAAGGTCCTCGATTGCTCAGTTTGGCCGAGTGGCAATACGTGGTTCCATACTTCTTTCATTTAAGAATTATGGAGGTCACTGTGTTCCTGGGTACCTTCAATGCTGCAAAAATGTTTAGATACCCCTCCCCAGATCGGTGTCTTGACACAATACATTCTCAGAGCTCTACGGACAATTCCTTCAACGTCATGGCTTGGTTTTTGCTCTGACATGCACTGTCAACTGTTGGACCTAATATAGGCAAGTGTATGCCTTTCCAAATCATGTCCAATCAATTAAATTTACCACAGGTGGACTTCAAGTTGTAGAAACATTTCAGGGATGATCAATGGAAACAGGATTCACCTGAATTCAATTTTGAGTCTCATAGCAAAGGGTCTGAATACTTATTTAAATAAGGATTTTTTTTTTTAAATACATTTGCTAAGATTTCTAAAAACCTGTTTTCGCTTAGTCATTATGGGTTATTGTGTGTAGATTGATGGGGGAAACAATTTCTTCAATCCATTTTAGAATAAGGCTGTAACGTTAAAAAAAATGTGGGAAAAGATAAGGGGTCTGAATACTTTCCGAATGCACTGTACATGTTGTGTTGTTACTTGTTATCCTTTTACCTGATGCTTTTGTAGGACAAAATATATATTATTATATATCATAACGCATTTTCTCAAAATGTGCAATGAATTTCAATAGATTTCAGTTTTGTATAAATAAATTGCTTTAATAGAATGACAACGTAATGACAACATCAATAATATTTGTACATTGTTGTTTCTTGTAGAAGAAAGCAGATGCATCAAATGTGTAGCGTACAAAGTTTTAGAAACTATCCAGAAATGTACAAAATTGAGAGAAAAAAAGAAATGAAATTATTTTTTATAAAAACTACAAAGCAGAGAGGGTCAGTATAAAATGACTCCGTAGAAATCCCCTATGGAAGAAGAGACGTGGGGATCATTCACATTGCAGAGGGAGCCGAGAGGGACATTAAACCGGATACAGAAAAGGGAGATGCGGAGGGGAAAACCTATGTACATAAACTATAGCATGTGGCATTTGTTCTAAACAGCTCACTAATTTTCACTAAGAGTACATCTTTAGTTTAAAGCTGGAGAATTCCTCACAGAAAGATTTTGCCGATTTTGTACTTGCTGAGTCATGTAGATTGTTTTGCTTTGATAATTTGGTCAACAAATGGAATTAGAAGCAACCAGAGCGAACAAATGTAATCCATATCAATAAACAAAAAGTCCAGTGACTTCAACAATTGTTTTATTATTTATGAGTAGGATAAGCAAAATGTGTGCCATATATTCTCATCAAGGATATTAGAGCATGTAAAGTGTTATTGGCACATGTACATTGAGTTGAGGTAACGTGCTGCTTTCCAGAACTCTATGCTAAAGTGTTTCCAGGAATTCTCTTTCCATCCTTTTTAATGTCCTTTTTCCTCGTCAACTATGGTTTTGCACAACGCAACACATGAGTCAAGCAGCATCGCAGAAGGTGATACCTAGTCAGTTGCACTACTGAACGCATTCAACCGTGTCTTCCACATTTAACCCAAACCCTTTGAATCAGAGATGTGCAGTGGGGGCTGCCTTAATCGACGTCCATGTCGCCCGGGGAGTAGTTGTTGCAGGTTAACTGCCTTGCTCAAGGGCAGAATAGAAGATTTTTCCACCACGCCGGCTCAGGGTTTCGAACCGGCAACCTTTCAGTTACTGGCCTAATGCACTTAACGGCTAGGCTACCTGACGCCCGTAGACCAACGCATAAAGTTTTTGTTTGCCCAAGTAAACTGACCTATTTGAAATAAAACATTTCTTTCAGAAGCAGTGTTGAAGACATGTCAGTGTAATATCGAACCAGAATGTAAAGTCATATAAAAAATAACCAAGAAATACATCACTTAAGTCATAAAAAAATACTAAAATGAAGTCACACAAACATTTCCTTTAGTTTGGTTAATAGAATCGGATTATTTCAATCTAAAACAACCCAGTTCTGATAAACATCACATTGTATTTGTCCTAGGCTGATAGCCTGTCGAAACCCGCTGAAAGCCAGTCCTTGCCGGCAATGTTAATCAATCTTTGTTATATAGGTAGCTAGGGTTGGAAAAATTCCATTAACTTTCCCAAAATTCCCCACTTTTCCAGAAATCCCAGTAAGAGGATTCCTGGATATCCTTCTTATTCCCTCCTAATTCCAGGAACTTCCAACTAGGATTTCTGGAAAAATTGGGAATTTTGGGGAAAGTTAGCAGCATTTTGAAACCCTATGTGTATCCTTCTTACCACTACGGTATTAGTTCTGTGTGCTCTGGGCTCATCATCACAATACGCCCTCTTACTTTACACTATGACACTCTGGTAGCTGGGATCCTGACCTTACACACTAAAACATGGCACACATTGGTTAAAGGTTTATTCTGATTGGCTATTGACCATTGGCTGTGATAGAAAATATACTGTACAGTAAAAGATTATAAGGCCTCCATGGAAAGAGATACACTGTCAAGTCCCAATGAATCCCAATACAAGATCAGTAAGATATCCATCCTTTGTTAACCTGCCACACACACACACACGCACACGCACACACACACACACACACACACACACACACATTCAGTAGCCACCCTACACCCTTCCAATCTTTGTCTTTCTTTATCCCTTTCTCAGGGTCGTGAGAAGGTGGTGTAGAGACACACACACACACATCCAATCCCATGCATCTCAGTCTCTCATGGCCGTGACAGGGTGGTATAGACAGGCTGTTCCCAGTGTGTAGGACTGTGAGACTGGGCCACGCTGGAGGGGTCAGTGATGGTAGTGTAGAGGGGCCTCTGGCTGGGCCCCATGTAGGAGAAGGCTGAGTACAGCCCCGGGGCCTGGCTGGAGTGGGCGTAGTACGGCCCCGGAGCCTGGTGCTCCCCGTACTCAAACTGTGCCCTGGAGGGCAGCGAGGGGAAGGCTGATCCATAGTGGGGGAGGCTGAGGGGGGTGTAGGTGACGTGGGTTCCTGACGAAGAGGAGGAAGTCTCTGCGTAGTGGCTCCCGGCCCCGGACTCACTCTTGATCTGGGCCTTGGTGGCGTCTGAGGGGGAGGGCTGTTGATGCTGATGCTGCTTGGAGAGCCAGGCGGCTGAGTGACCGCTGGCGGCGGCGAGGGCGTAGGCGTAGGATGTAGCGGAGGAGCTTGGTGTGGCGCCGCCGCCCTGGCCGACCCCCGGGTGCCCGTTGGGCGGCAGGTACTGGTCAAACTCGTTGACGTCGAAGGGCTCGATGTTGGCCATCACGTCGTGGCTGATCTCGCCGATGTCCATGGTGCAGAAGTCGATGTGGGGTTTCCCGCCCGCTGATGAATGGCCCCCGGAGGCCCCCTCTGCTCCTACCCCCAGGCCTCCTCCACGGGAGGACCCTGAGCCACCTCCGCCCTCCCTCTTCCCCTCCGCCATCTTTCCAGACTGGAGCTCTGTCTTTGGGGTGGTGGGGGGTGTTGGCGGGCTGTGACCCTGACCTGGAAGGAAAAGGGAACATACCGATCGGCAAAGCAATAGAAGTGAAACATTTGGAATGGAGACGGTAGTTCTGTTTCCTTCTTGTTCTCTCAGGTTACAGAAGGCCGTGTGGTGCCAGGTGGCCTATTGTTTGCCCTAGCTAGTTGAAGTAGGACTTACTCATTGTACTGGGTAAATTCATTAACAAATCAAATTGAACTCACCTGCAGGGTGGTGGTGATGATGGTGGTGGAGGTCGGCCAGGGGGGACCCAGCCCCTGTACTGTGCACATCCAGGTGGAGGGCCTTGTAATGGGTCTGGGCGTGGCTGCCCTCCCCCTCTGCTCCCTCCACTCCCTCCCCATTGGTCCCCAGCTTGCCGTTCTTGCGTCTGCGGGGCTGGTACTTGTATTCTGGGTAGTCCTTCTTATGTTGTTTCCGCAGTCGCTCCGCCTCCTCAATGAAAGGCCTCTTGTCACTCTCATTCAGGAGCCTGTGGGACAAAACATGGTCATGGCAGGGCGGCAGGTAGCCTTGTGGTTAAGAGGGTTGGTCCAGTAACTGAAAAGTCACTTGTTTGAATCCCAATGCTGACTAGGTGAATAATAATGCCCTTTACCAAGGCATTTAACCCTAGTTGCTCTGGATAAGTGTGTCTGCTAAATAACGTTAATGGTTATATAATATAGTGCCTTTCATTTCGGAAACATATTTGAAAAATACAGGAAGGAAATGTATCTGAAGACAGTAGGACTTTATGCATGAGTCATGCTCCAATTGCACACAAATGACAACAAGGCCTACAGGTAGCCTATAGATGATCAATTTCCCACGTAGGCCTATTCATTTAAATGCCTGCCAATGCCCACCTCCACAGTTTGCCGAGTGTCTTGCTGAGCTCCGCGTTGTGCAGGTGAGGGTACTGGTCCGCCAGTTTACGGCGCGCGGCCTGCGCCCACACCATGAAGGCGTTCATCGGCCTTTTCACGTGCGGCTTGCTCTTGTTCCCGTTGTTTACGCGCACGGGCATGGGCACGAGCGTCCAGTCGTATCCGTCCAGCACCTGGCTGACCGCCTCGCGGATGCCGATGGGGAACCGGTCCATATCCACCTCTGACTTGGGTACTAGTCCACCGTCCTCTCCGCCGCCATCTGCGCCAGAAAGCCCCGTCAGTTGCTGCGACGGACCGATGAGCGGGGAGTCCCGGCCGCCGGTGGCCCCGGAGTGTGCCGGTGACAGAGAGTGACCATCATCTGAGCCCCCGGGACTCAACTCTGCCTCGGATAGACTGTGCTCCTCTCCAGACATTTTAATGTATAGGCTATTATCGATTGGCAACAAAAAAAATATCCTTGCAGGAAAATTTGGTAAATTTGTTCAGAGAATGCAAAACTTTAAGCTACAGCTGAGCGATGTGCTCCGGACTCGCTCCTTTATATGGAATTATTCCTATATGCCACGCGTAAACCCATAGCCTACTCGTGCGTAATCGAATGTACCCAAATCCTGTCCTTTGCACTTCCCATTCACTTCCACCGATGTCGCCTGAAATTAATAACATAGAATAGAACAAAATTAGGCGATTAACACATTTTACACTGGGCAATGAGGTCAGACTCCATTTGATAACTTTTTTCACATCATTTTTTATAGACCTAAGCAGAGACTTTACCAAGTGGGAACAGACGTCAATTCAACGTCTATTCCCAGTGGATATTTTCATTACAATGGTAGGCCTAGAAATGGCCGTTAGCTCTGAGACGAACAGAAAGGCATTCATACAATGTTTTCTTGTTTACAGTTATGTTAGGCCACAAAATGTAACGAAATATAGGCTAATATATGTCCACTGGAACCAGTTTATAGGCTACATAATAAGAAGACCAAATCCACCGGTTCTTGTCATTTTATATCAGTCCATATGCCATTATAGGCTAATCATAGGAGGGGTTGCTTCACCCAAGATGGCCTATTTTCCAAATAAACAAGGTTCATGAAGAAAACTGAATATTAAAAACGAACATCCTAAATGTTTCAGTATTTATCTTTAAATAATCTTGAGAATATGTATTTTACTGTTTTAATCCTATTTTTAGACTAAAGCTGAGAAAAACCCGTAAAATTCAGCCCAACATCATCTTGGGAATTAAAAAAAACTCTTAGCTAATAAGATTTGGATATTTCTGAAATTCCACCCAAAGGCGTAAACAAGTCTATTTTATGTTCATATGGAAAATAAAGTTACAAAACTTACCAATGCAGAGTTTAGGAGGTCGCCCGTTCAACACGGGAGTTCGTGCGTTCCCCTGTCCACCAGTGTGACGCTCGCCCTGTCCCCTGCCCCCTCGTTCGGTTTGCCCTTCAATGAATGGCCGCTCTGTATCGCGCACCGGAGCTTAAAGAGCGCCGTTGTGAGAAGGAACGGGAGAAAAAAAAAGTGATTGAAAGTGGAAAACATTCTGAGAGGCAGCATTCCAACACTGAGTCGACGCCACCCTCTTGCGCACACGCTGGACGCCTATTGGTCATTTAATATTCTCCGGCTTTCTTACTGGACGACGGGGTTACTGTTATTGCCTGTCCGTCCGTCACCACTAATATTTCCAATGAAAGGAGGTGAGATTTTACATCAGAGTGGCTTAAGTGACTTTACACTGGCTCTATTTAGGAACCAAATAAGGCCTGCTTTGTTTGATGTGTTGACATGTTATATTGAATAAATAAACAATCATGATAATACATTTGTGGTCAAAGTACACTAAACTTCACGAAAAATCTCCAAGGGATTAAAATACACAACGTCGTTATATTCATTATAACGTCATTATACAGTTGATAAGGCCCTATTTGATGCAGTGAATATGTTACTTATACCTAGGTCATCGTTAACCCCAGGAAATTGATAATGAAAGAATTAGGTCTATGGCCTAAAAATTATTTAAAGTACTACTTAATATGTTTTTTGGGGTATCTGTACTTTACTTTACTATTTCTATTTTTTACAACTTTTACTTTTACTACATTCATAAAGAAAATAATGTACTTTTTACTCCATACATTTTCCCTGACACCCAAAAGTACTCGTCACATTTCGAATGCTTAGCAGGACAGGAACATGGTCCAATTCACACACTTATCAAGAGAACATCCCTGGTCATCCCTACTACCTCTGATCTGGAGGACTCACTAAACACAAATTATTCGTTTGTAAATGAACTGTTCGAGTGTTCCCCTGGCTGTCCAGAAAGAAAAAAAACAAGAGCATCGTGATGTCTGGTTTACTTAATATAAGGAATATGAAAGGATTTATACCTTTACTTTGACTTTTGATACTTAGGTATATTTAAAACCAAATACCTTTAGACTTTTACTCAAGTATTATTTTACTGGTGACTTTCACTTTTGAGTAATTTTCTATTAAGGTTTCTTTACTTTTACTCAAGTATGACAATTGGGTACATTTCCAGTACTGCCTGTGGCTGATATAGTACTGAAATATGACAAAAAGTGATATAGGGTAGAGTGAGTTGCTGGAGGAGTTGAATTAGATCCAAAATCATCATCCCTACATTGTTGACCAGCAATAAGGGCCTTATGGCCCCAATCCTGAGGTCAATGTACGTGACCTTTCACCCCTATACTCTATGAAATACGTAACTTTTCTCACTTCCGATATTGCTCTTCCAAATTGCTCTTGGACGTCCCTTAAAAATATTACATATGCGTCTAAAATACATGTCAAGATCCAGAGTGTTCTGTGTGTAAGGTTGTGCTGTTGAGGTCAAATCATTCATGATGTTTACTGCATTGAATGTATTGTTACTGTAACTGGCTGTATTCTATGTAACTTGTAAGTAACTTACTTGTAGTCATTAATATATCAGATATTTACAGTATATAAGTACATTGTCACACGTTAAGATAGATTAAGGGACTGAATATTATGGGCCACACACACACACACACACACACACACACACACACACACACACACACACACACACACACACACACACACACACACACACACACACACACACACACACACACACACTGATTGCAACAATAACCGCCAGTGTTTCCCTTTTCCTTCTCATGTTGAATCCGTGTCTCAGTTTTCTCTCTCTCTCCCTTTCTCCCTCTCGTCTCTCTCTTCTTTAGCCTCTTTGTTGTCATCTCAGGTGAATTGTAACCATGTGATCAGATGCCCTGCAAGCCCCATTCCATTAGACTCCTAAATGAAAAAATGAGAGGAACAAAAAGCAGTTTTGTGCATCTTGAAAAAATGATAAGAGAAAAGAAAGAGATGTGTGTCTCTGGGCCCTGTGTTACTACACAGACACAGTATCTCACACATAACACAACATCCAAGGACTGCACTAGCTGGACTAGCTTTCTCCATCTGTTTTATTCTCATGTCCACCGAGACCATGGGTCTGGGCCTTTGGGTGCTGGTCTTGGGGGGTTCGTCCGAGAGGGGTTGGTTGAGGGTGCAGGATTCAGGATGGGGGCTACATACACCCCTCTGACTACACTGGGATACTGAGGCCCTGTCCTGGCCTTGATGTGAGTGACTACTTCTGTTTGTGTATGAGAGAGAGGAGTTTAAAGAAAAAGCCTTTCACTCATATGCTGACAAAAGGTTTGATTTTATGTTGATTTATATAAGCAAGCAAAGGAATCTGACGGGCAAAGAGCAAGTTGGAATTAATTGTGATATTTATTTTGTGATTCAGAGTGACTGTGCTGTAGGCTATGTTATATTATGCATTAGGTGAAATAAAAATCACTGTGAATTTATGCAGGGCATGGCATTCTTTTTTTATGTGAATGCGAGATGTTTACTTAGAGTATTCCCAATGTATTGTAACTAGAAGGTAAAAATATGTTTGAATTTATTTAAAACGAAACTGTTTTTTTAGTGAGACTCCAAATTAAAAGTAAATTGTTAATTAGCAGTGATTAAAGTTGTCATTATTTTTGTTAATTCACATGAAATCCTCATTTTTTTTCCGTTGCCAAAATTAGCGTTAGATATTCTAGAAATTCTCAATATACCATTAACTAACGAAATAAGCACCTGCTTTACAATTTTCTCAATTTAGCAAAGCTGCAATTGTATTATATACTTTCATAACACTGGGATCCTGCAGCAAGGCTATGCCGGAAGAGTTACTTCAGTCAGTTATAGGCGAGAAATATTATAGGTCTTCTAGAAATGGTTTCATTCTGTTCAGAATTCCTGTTAAATAACGCACCAAAACTCTCTGTGCTACTCATAAGCCTATCATAGGGTTAGTTCAATCAGAATGTTCATAATATGTTATTCATTGTCGTAGCATTAATCGTGGAGAAATGCATTCATATAAATATATATATATATAGTCTATAAATTGTATAAATTGCACTAAAAACAATTGTCTTGATAGTGTGGGAGACACGCACGAAGGATAGATCAAATGAATGAACAACTAGGCGCATACGAGTTGTAAACAACTTTAAAAGGAGGCCACCCCAAAAAGTGAACTTGATGTCCTGGTCCAATAACTTTCGTTTGATTTTCATCTCGCTTTCGATTTTTTCTCAAGAATTACAGACGTGCAATCTATTATTTTTAGGCCTAATCAGTCGATTATTATAAGCTATTTACATCTAAAAGATCATCCGTTTTTGAATGTATAAGTTAACATTCGTTTGATTAAATATTATCTTTGAAATATATTAGTTCAATAGCTAGTAATTATGAGGAAAAAGTGGGGCTTTTAGAAAAATAAAGTTGAGTGCAACTTTATTGCCTAAATATAATTAATCTCTATCTGTTTATAGTCAACTATGAGACAGACATATTCTATAGGCTACTACTAAGACTTCTTGCCAAAATATAAGACTTCTTGCCAAAATACTGATGTCAATCTGTTTATTTTAAAGAAAGTCCATTTGAATTGTTTGTAAATGCATTTTGCTCAATCTTTTGTTTGTTCCACTTTACACAAGATAAGGGACTGAATGTGCTCATCAATACAATGAATTACGTACATTTTGGTACAAAGGTAATATTTTCATATAACATAGAGAGAGATTGTCCATATCTTTCTCCTATCCAGATCCCATCTCTCCCATCCAGGGCCATGGGCCCCAGGGGCTGACAAAGCTCTGTGGAAAATAGAACTCACATGTCCATCTATTAACCACAGTGAGACATACATCCCTGCTTTAACCTGCCATGTGACCGGCTGCACTAATGTGTCTGCTCCTGTCGCTGTCACAAGAGTCTGTATGGTGCTGTGGCAGGAGAGAGAGAGGGGATGGGGAACTCATGACTAGCAGGTTCAAGGGGTCAGGATTCACTATATCTGACTCCCCAGGTGCATGTGGGGTGATATGGGGCAGCAGCAGCCATTTTATGTTCATGTTTGTGGCTCTATACCCCCAAAATGTAATCTCTTACTCTCAAATGAACCAATAAGCCTGCAGCTACATACTATGAATGTCATTGTGATGTCATGTTCTAAAATGATAGCCGTGGCAGAGAAAGATTAAAAAAGGGGAATCCAGTTTTGCGTCCTGGAAAACAGCATGCTGATGGTGAAATGATAGAGGAGAAAAAGAAAGAACGAGAGAAGGAAATAGAGAGAGATGGCTGCCCTTTTGTGTTGGCCTCAGTCCATAGAATAGTTTCACTGGGAAATTCCTGAAATCTGACGAGAGAGAAAGAGAGAGAGAGAGAGAGAGAGAGAGAGAGAGAGAGAGAGAGAGAGAGAGAGAACAAGGGAACATGGACAGCGGTCAACATATTCATGCAGTGGGTCACATTCTGCGTTCGACTGTCGTGTGTATAATTGAGGACAGTCATTCCCATGTCAATGGACACGTAGGGCTGATGTGAATGGTGCTGTTTGTTCAGAATGATGACGCACTCAATAGAAGCCCAGAAATAATTTGACAAGGAGGAACTGTATATATTAGCATGGTTGTATTTGACAACCTATTGCTTCCTGAATGATGGAAATATTCTGTACTTACAGGCAGAGTTAGCTTATACTTGTTTGGGTTTTTCCCCCATTAATTGTGACATGTTTTGTTGACACTTCAATTTTACAGTTAGCAACAGGTAAAAATATGTAGTTCAAAATCATTTTATCAAATACCTATTGGCCAGAACATCTGTAAACAGGTTTGACGTCAATCAGGGTTCAGGACAATTCAGGAATTAAACTATTCTCATGGACGAATTCAGGACAATTCAGGAATTAAACTATTCTCATGGACAAATTCAGGACAATTCAGGAATTAAACTATTCTCATGGACAAATTCCACATCCAAAGCAACTAACAGGAATTCAAACCTAATCAACCCTCTCCAACTCTGACCCAAATCTCTACATCTTTTTAACAACTTGTTCTAATTGATTAATATCGCTTCTAAAATTAGAATTTCATAACACTATAAACAACCAGGCCATGTGAGTGACAAAATGGCGTATTATTCATGCTGGGAAATGGAGAATGTGGATGGAAGGCCCCAGCCCACGTCTCCATGGTTCAGGTGTAGCCTTTACCCTCCATGGCTCACATATTTACTCCTAGTTACATTATGACACTCAGCCTGCCCTGGATACCATCTTAGTAATTATAGTTTTTACCCCCCAAGCCATAAGACTCCTGAACAGGTAATCAAATGGCTACCCGGACTATTTGCATTGTGTGCCCCCACCCCTCTTTTACGCTGCTGCTACTCTCTGTTTATAATATATGCACAGTCACTTTAACAATACATTCATGTACATACTACCTCAATTGGACCGACCAAACCGTGCCCCAGCACATTGGCTAACCATGCTATCTGCATTGTGTCCCTCCACCCACCACCCGCCAACCCCTCTTTTACGTTACTGCTACTCTGTTCATCATATATGCATAGTCACTTTAACCATATCTACATGTACATACTACCTCAATCAGCCCGACTATCCGGTGCCTGTATGTAGCCTCGCTACTGTTATAGCCTCACTACTGTTAAAGCCTCACTACTTTATATAGCCTCGCTACTGTTAAAGCCTCACTACTGTATATAGCCTCGCTACTGTTAAAGCCTCACTACTGTATATAGCCTCGCTACTGTATAAAGCCTCACTACTTTATATAGCCTCGCTACTGTTAAAGCCTCACTACTGTATATAGCCTCGCTACTGTTAAAGCCTCACTACTGTATATAGCCTCGCTACTGTATATAGCCTCACTACTGTATATAGCCTCACTACTGTATATAGCCTCGCTACTGTATATAGCCTCGCTACTGTATATAGCCTCGCTACTGTTATTTTTCACTGTCTTTTTACTGTTGTTTTTATTTCTTTACTTACCGATTGTTCACCTAATACCTTTTTTGCACTGTTGGTTAGAGCCTGTAAGTAAGCATTTCACTGTAAGGTCTACTACACCTGTTGTATTCAGCATTTCACTGTAAGGTCTACTACACCTGTTGTATTCGGCGCACGTGTCAAATACACTTTGATTTGATTTGATATATCCTGGGACTAACATTCAGATGTATTTTATACCACGTCATACAGGATATATTTTATTAGTAGATCATGTCCAGATATACAATATGCTCTGATTAATTGAAACAGTGTTCTTATTGATGCCAGATGCAGTGCATTTGCAAAGTATTCAGACCCCTTGACTTTTTCCACATTTTGTTATGTTACAGCCTTATTCTCAAATGGATCTAATTATTTTTTCCCTCATCAATCTACACACAATACCCCATATTGTCAAAGCGAAAACAGGTTTTTAGAAATTATGGCACATTTATAAAAAACAAAAACAGAAATACCTTATTTACATAAGTATTCAGACACTTTGCTATGAGACTCGAAATTGAGCTCAGGTGCATCCTGTTTCCATTGATCATCCTTTAGAGGTTTATACAACTTGATTGAAGTCCACCTGTGGTAAATTCAATTGATTGGACATGATTTGGAAAGGCACACCCCTGTCTATATAAGGTCTCACAGTTGACAGTGCATGTCAGCGCAAAAAACAAGCCATGAGGTCAAAGGAATTGTCCGTAGAGCTCCGAGACAGGATTGTGTCGAGGCACCGATCTGACAACCATCTCTGCAGCACTCCACCAATCAGGACTTTATGGTAGAGTGGCCAGACGGAAGCCGTTCTTCAGTAAAAGGCACATGACAGCCCACTTGGAGTTTCCCAAAGGCACCGAAAGACTCTCAGACCATGAGAAGCAAGATTCTCTAGTTGGATTAAACCAAGATTGAGCTCTTTGGCCAGAATGCCAAGCGTCATGTCTTGAGGAAACCTGGCACCATCGCTATGGTGAAGCATGGTGGTGGCAGCATCATGCTGTGGGGACGTTTTTCAGTGGCAGGGAATGGGAGACTAGTCAGGATTGAGGGAAAGATGAACGGAGCAAAGTACAGAGACATCCTTGATGAAAACCTGCTTCAGAGTGCTCAGGACCTCAGATTGGGGTGAAGGTTCACCTTCCAACAGGACAACGACCCTAAGCACACAGCCAAGACAATGCAGGAGTGGCTTCGGCACAAGTCTCTGAATGTCGTTGTGGCCCAGCCAGAGCCCATACTTGAACCCGATCGAACATCGAATAGACCTGAAAATAGCTGTGTAGCAACGCTCCCCATCCAACCTGACAGAGCTTGAGAGGTTCTGCAGAGAAGAATGGGAGAAACTCCCCAAATACATGTGTGCCAAGCTTGTAGCGTCATACCCAAGAAGACCCAAGGCTGTAATCGCTGCCAAAGGTGCTTCAACAAAGTACTGACTAAAGGCTCTGAATACTTATGTAAATGTAATATTTCAGTTTTTAGGTTTTCAAAAATATGCAAAAATTTCTAAAAACCTTTGTCATTATGGGGTATTTTGTGTAGATTGATGAGGAGAAAAACTCTTTAATCCGTTTTAGAATAAGGCTGTAATGTAACAAAATGTGGAAAAAGTCAAGAGGTCTGATTACTTTCCAAATGCACTGTCTATGCCATTTAGCAGACACTTTTTGTAAAGAGACTAGTAGTAGTAGTACGTACATACATTTTCATATGGGTGGCCTTCATTGGGAATCTAACCTACAATCCTGACACTGCAAGTGCCATGCTCTACCAACTCAGCCACCCAGGACCACTGTCAGACCATACTGATGCCATATCATACTGATGCCATGGCTCCCTGTGATTCATAGTTTAGTGATTTAGTGATATAGTGATTTAATGTGCACGGCCTCATGCAGATTCCAGAAGGATGAATAAAAAATTATGCTGCTTGCTGACCTTTGTCTCTCCTCACCCATTTTTTGCAATGAATCAGTGCAGCTGCGCAACACTTAAATGGGTCCCCCTCTCTTCCCGTGAGTGTCTGTGACTAAAGCCATGAATCCTCTCTTTGTGTTCCATCTGCAGAATTGCCCATTTCTTGCCCTCTCTCTTTTTATTTGGGAAGGGGGTTGAGGTTGGCTTTGGTTGCGATAGTGGTGAGGGTGGAAGTTTGGGGGGGGGGGGGGGTAGAGGGGAGGGGGGGGGGACTTGTTGGACCGCATTCCTGTGCAGCTGTGGAGGCTGGTGGAGGTTGGGGCGGGGGGGTTTAGAGAGAGCAGGATCATCATTGCATTTGCAAGGCATCATGAATGGCCTATTGTTCGCCCCTGGGTCCGTATCTACACTGGCCCGAGTTACCTCAATTGTGATGGAGGGATGGAGAGAGACAGAGAGAGAGATGGAGAGATGGAACTAGAAAACAAGATATCAAGAAAATGAGAGAACGAAAGAACGAGAGAAAGAAGAGAAAGAGAGATGGGGAGAGATGGGTAGAGTGAGACCACTAGAGAGCGAGATGGGGAGAGATGGGTAGAGTGAGACCACTAGAGAGCGAGATGGGGAGAGATGGGTAGAGTGAGACAACTAGAGAGAGAGAGGGAATTATGGGACTGAGTCATTAGCAGGAGGTTGAAAATTATGGTATTAAAATAATGTGAAGGTGGACAATGGCGTCTGTGACTGGCTGGCAGTGGCCCCTCAGTCATAGTGTCAGCACCGGGCTAGTCATGGCATCTTGTCACACAGACGTGTAGGATGTTGACTATTTATTTAGCTTATCCATTCTTACAATGTATCTCTCAGTGCTGCTACATCTGAAATGATTAATAATCAAATATATTCCAATTACCAACAAGGAAGGAACTGGGTTTCATGTGTTGTCATAATACTGTAGTCTGAGCACTTAAAGCAGCAATCAGCAACTGAAATAATAACAAAGCGATCTCGCTTTCAGTAAAAAGCTGAGGGATGGGGCTGGAGAAATGTAACCACTCTCAAATTCATAGACACTGGTATGGATGCAAGGACTGACCATCCACAATATCAAAATTATAGTTTTAACCATGTTTTCAGGCACATTTCCTTTGTTTACAAACAAAACCTCATTCCGTCAGTACAGGATGCCTGGTTATTCTTTAAAAGTTCTTTCCTCACCATCTTAAATAAGCATGCCCCATTCAAACATTTTAGAACTAAGAACAGATATAGCCCTTGGTTCACTCCAGACTTGACTGCCCTTGACCAGCACAAAAACATCCTGTGGCGTACTGCATTAGCATCGAATAGCCGCGATATGCAACTTTTCAGGGAAGTTAGGAACCAATATACACAGGCAGTTAGGAAAGCAAAGGCTAGCTTTTTCAAACAGAAATTTGCATCCTGCAGCACAAACTCCAAAAAGTTCTGGGACACTGTAAAGTCCATGGAGAAAAAGAGCACCTCCTTCCAGCTGCCCACTGCACTGAAGCTAGGAAACACTTTCACAACTGATAAATCTCCGATAATCGAGAATTTCAATTAGCATTTTTCTACGGCTGGCCATGCTTTCCACCTGGCTACCCCTACCCCGGTCAACAGCCCAAGCCTCCCCCATTTCTCCTTCACCCAAATCCAGATAACTGATGTTCTGAAAGAGCTGCAAAATCTGGACCCCTACAAATCAGCCGGGCTAGACAATCTGGACCCTCTCTTTCTAAAATTGTCCGCCGCAATTGTTACAACCCCTATTACTAGCCTGTTCAACCTCTCTTTCGTATCGTCTGAAATCCCCAAAGATTGGAAAGCTGCCGCGGTCATCCCCCTCTTCAAAGGGGGTGACACTCTAGATCCAAACTGTTACAGACCTATATCTATCCTACCCTGCCTTTCTAAAGTCTTCGAAAGCCAAGTTAACAAACAGATCACCGAGCATTTCAAATTTCACCGTACCTTCTCCGCTATGCAATCTGGTTTCCGAGCTGGTCATGGGTGCACCTCAGCCACGCTCAAGGTCCTAAACGATATCATAACCGCCATTGATAAAAGACAATACTGTGCAGCCATCTTCATCGACCTGGCCAAGGCTTTCGACTCTGTCAATCCCCGCATTCTTATCGGCAGACTCAACAGCCTTGGTTTCTCAAATGACTGTCTCGCCTGGTTCACCAACTACTTCTCAGATAGAGTTCAGTGTATCAAATCGGAGGGCCTGCAGTCCAGACCTCTGGCAGTCTCTATGGGGGTGCCACAGGGTTCAATTCTCGGGTCAACCCTTTGTCTGTATACATCAATGATGTCGCTCTTGCTGCTGGTGATTCTCTGATCCACCTCTACGCAGTCGACACCATTCTGTATACTTCTGGCCCTTCTTTGGACACTGTGTTAACTAACCTCCAGACGAGCTTCATTGCCGTACAAAACACCTTCCGTGGACTCCAACTGCTCTTAAATGCAAGTAAAACTAAAAGCATACTCTTCAACCGATAGCTGCCCGAAACCTGCCCGCCCGTCTAGCATCACTACTCTGGACGGCTCTGACTTAGAATATGTGGACAACTACAAATACCTAGGTGTCTGGTTCAACTGTAAACTCTTCTTCCAGACTCACATTAAGCATCTCTAATCCAAAATTAAATCTAGAATTGGCTTCCTATTTCGCAACAAAGCATCCTTCACTCATGCTGCCAAACATACCCCTACCGATCCTTGACTTCGGCGATGTCATTTACAAAATAGCCTCCAACACTCTACTCAGTAAATTGGATGCAGTCTATCACAGGCCATCCGTTTTGTCACCAAAGCCCCACTGTGACCTGTATGCTCTCGTTGGCTGGCCCTCGCTTCATATTCGTCACCAAACCCACTGGCTCCAGGTCATCTATAAGTCTTTGCTAGGTAAAGCCCCACCTTATCTCAGCTCACTGGTCACCATAGCAGAACCCACCCGTAGCACGTGCTCCAGCAAGTATATTTCACTGGTTATCCCCAAAGCCAACTCCTCCTTTGGCCGCCGTTCCTTCCAGTTCTCTGCTGCCAGTGACTGAAACAAATTGCATAAATCACTGAAGCTGGAGTCTAATATCTCCCTCACTAACTTTAAGCATCAGCTGTCAGAGCAGCTTATTGATCATTGCACCTGTACACAGCCCATATGTAAATAGCCTACCCAACTACCTCATCCCCATATTGTTATTTTTTTGTTGTTGCTCCTTTGCACCCCAGTATCTCTACTTGCACATTCATCTTCTGCACATGTATCACTCCAGTTTTTAATTGCTAAATTGTAATTATTTCGCCACTATGGCCTATTTATTGCCTTACCTCCTTACTACATTTGCACACACTGTATATAGATTTTTGTATTGTGTTATTGACTGTACGTTTGTTTATCCCATGTGTAACTCTGTGTTGTTTGTGTCGCGCTGCTTTGCTTTATCTTGGCCAGGTCGTAGTTGTAAATGAGAACTTCTTCTCAACTGACCTACCTGGTTAAATAAAGGTTAAATAAAAATATATATTTTTTTATTGGAGTAAACAAGCTTATATTTTGGGTTCTGATGGAGTACGACAGTTGAACTAAGCTCCTGAGGCATTTCTAAGTTATATTCTCCACGAATCAATGGGTACATATCCTTAATTTATGTCCAAAAATGGACGAACAACTGCAGATTGCCCCTTTTGTCATAATGTCACCATAGATAAAGAAACCTATGTTTTTCTATCTGTCCCTATTCAAATACACAATGAATAGATAAGTCAAATATTTACGAAAAATGTGAAGATTTTTCTCAAATAGAAAAATGTATTACATATTAAGTAAACTACACTATATATACAAAAGTATGTGGACACCCCTTCAAATGAGTGAATTCGGCTATTGCTGACAGATGTATAAAATCGAGCACACAGCCATGCAATCTCCATAGACTCCATAGAAAACTTGGCCGTAGAATGGCCTTACTGTAGAGTTCAGTGATGATGCCACCTTTCCAACAAGTCAGTTTGTCATATTTCTGATCTGCTAGAGCTGCCCCGGTCAACTGTAAGTGCTGTTATTGTGAAGTGGAAATGTCTAGGAGCAACAACGGCTCAGCCGTGAGGTGGTAGGCCACACAAGCTCACAGAACGGGACCACTGAGAGGTGAAGCGTGTAGCGTGTAAAAATTGTCTGTCCTCTGTTGCAACACTCACTACCAAGTTCCTAACTGCCTCTGGAAGCAATGTAAGCACAATAACTATTCGTCGGGAGCTTCATGAAATATGTTTCCATGGCCGAGCAGCCACACACAAGCCTAAGAGCACCATGTGCAATGCTAAACGTCGGCTGGAGTGGTGTAAAGTTTGCCGCCATTGGGTTCTTGACTAGTGGAAACGCGTTCTCTGGAATGAGGAATCATGCTTCACCATCTGGCAGTCCGACGGACGAATCAGGGTTTAGGCAGATGCCACGAGAACGTTACCTGCCCCAATACGTAGTGCCAACTGTAAAGTTTGGAGGTGGAATAATGGTCCATTGGCTGAATGGAAGCAAGACCCCGCAGCAATGTTCCAACATCTAGTGTAAATCCTTCCCAGAAGAGTGGTTTCTGTTACAGCAGCAAACGGGGGACCAACCCCATATTAATGCCCATGATTTTGTAATGATATGTTCGACGAGCAGGTGTCCACATACTTTTGGTCATGTAGTGTATAATAAGGGTAACCCCAGGTTACTATCCCAGCCTCCCATAATAATAACCTCTGAGGTCTCCCTCAATCAGCAGTGATCCAATTAACCAATTAGGGCTTATAGTAGTGGTGGTATGAGAGGCTGCAGACAGCACCACTTTTAGCCCCAGGCCTCCCCCTACCTTCCCCCCTCTCATTCAGACAGTGCTGAGTTTGGGTGTCATGTGGTTTTGGGTGGAGGGGGGCACCTGTATGGTTGCCCAGGACTGCTGTGGATTCCTGTGTTATTGAGCAAAGGAGTTCAACGCATACGTAGTTATGTTGTCTATATAGATCATAGTAAGTAGACTTGCTTGTGAGAGCCAGAACGGCTCATAGGAGCAGGAGCTGATCCCCTGTTTCTGTAGCGTGAGGCAGCTTGATGTGCCAGTACACCCCCTGGACAGGACGCTGGTCTATCGCAGGGACTTACCCCCAATCCATCGCCTTAATGCTGAGTGGCAAGCAGAGACGTATCGGGTCCCATTTTTTACAGCCTTTGGTATGACTCGGCCGGCGATCGAACTCTCAACCTTCCAATCTCAGGGCAGACGTTCTAACCACAAGGTGTTGGTGCAGATGCACTTTTTCTGTAACATTTAATTGAACCAGGAAGTCCTATTGAGTTCAGAAGACCTCCTTCCCAAGAGAGACCTGGCTGTATAGCTATGGATACAGAGGGAAAGAGCTTCATCCAGCAGACTACTCACTTGCAAAACGTAGTTTACTTCTCAGGAAAATGTCTTTCTGATGCTGATCAGAGGGGTAAAAGGAAGATGCATGGGAAAATCAATGGGAAATTGGCCTGAGGGATGAGAAAGGAGAGAGGAGAGAAGAGACTAGTCACTTTCCAATCATGAGTTTTTCTCAGAACATTTAATTAA
This sequence comes from Salvelinus namaycush, assembly GCF_016432855.1. Lineage (NCBI taxonomy): Eukaryota > Metazoa > Chordata > Actinopteri > Salmoniformes > Salmonidae > Salvelinus > Salvelinus namaycush. The sequence continues at coordinate 6,902,434 of NC_052345.1, forward strand.
GCTGAGCGAACAGCAGAGGGCCTGAGGGCCTGAGGCAGCCACTGAGATGCCCGAATGAAAGACTCTGTTGTTGGCGGAGAGGAGCAAGACATGAAAGGGGGAAGAAAGAGAGGAAAGGAAAAAGAAATAGGGCGATTTTCAGTATTCTTCATACGTGGTGTCAATGTTTTTCTCAGCAAACATTAACAGTCTTGTATATTCACGCACCGAGACAATAACGGATGATCTGCATGTGGTTACAGCAGCACGCGTTGATACATGTGATATCCACAGGTGTTCCTCACAGGCTAGACACCTCACCTGATCTCAGGGCCTCAAATAGACAGACAGACAGACAGACAGACAGACGGACTTACGGACAGGCAGACAGAAACAAAAGCACACACACACACACACACACACACACACACACACACACACACACACACACACACACACACACACACACACACACACACACACACACACACACACACACACACACACTTACCCCCATCCCCCCACACACACAGCCTGTGGTGGTTCTCAGTGGTGTAGCCAGCGTGGGCAGCCCAGTGTAACACAATGCCTCTCTGTCCTCCAACGAATGGTTCACAGCTCCACAACACACAACAGGTCATTATGGGTCCCAGGACCCCCAACCCTCCACCACTTAGTCCCCAATACTGTCCCCTACTGAGCACACACACTAGCCCCTATTCCCTAACACTAGGCCCACTGCCCCACACAGCCCCACACAACCTCAGGGCAGAAACCAACAGCAGCAGAGGAGGTCTACAAAGCATTAAAGCAGCCCCCTGCCAGACAGCCCAGATCCTAGATCCTCTAGTCAGCCATTATGACTGACGGAGTCTGGAGAAAGGTCACCAAAGGTCACCCAGCTGGTCGTTTTTATGGATGTTGATGACAAGGGGGTGTGACACAGTGGCTAATTAACCGACATCAGTAGAGAGGGAGGGAGGGAGGGACGACAGAGAGATAGCGTATGAGATGGGGGAAACGGCTCGTTTGAACTGACAGTAGTAGAGGAAGGAGAGAATGATGGAAGGATGAGAAGGAGAGAGAGATAGCGATAGAGATGGGGAAGTGGCTTGTTAGAGCAGGAGAACACATTTAATACAATTAAAGATGGGAATGATTTGATTTACAGGAGAGGAAGATGTTGGGGAGACATATGACATTACTGGAGTTTCCCCTGTCAGAGCTCAGCAACACCGACTGCTGAAGACGTGGAGAAGAATTGTTTGTTTTTGCTCTTGAACATAGAGTTGAAAAAGTTATAGCTTTTGCTTATAGGTACCTCACCACATCAAGAGATTAAATGAAGAGTTTATTTCCAAAACATTATATACATTAAATTTCACATTTGTGTTTTTTAATCAGTGATTGCTTATGGGTTTGATGTGTGGGATGTCAAAATGCTATACTGTAAATCCATTGTTTAGCTTGAATGTTCCTATCCTGTATATTTGACTGTGATATGTGGTTGTCTCACCGAGCTATCTTATAATGAATGCACTTACTGTAAGTCGTCTGGATAAGACCATCTGCTAAATGACTAAAATGTCAAATGTTTTACATACAGATCTCCTATTACTGTATTGCATTTTTATTACATTTTTTATTTAAACATTGATTTCATAAATGTATCATTTGTACAGCTCTGTATACAAAAATGTAGTTATTTGTTCCATTTGACTGTGTAAAACCTAGCAGTACTACTTATTTCTCTGAGAATGTGGCGGATATATAGCATTTTGTCTCTCTGAAACGAAACCATCAAGTGATAGATTTTAAACAAATACATGTCTGTCATTGAACAACCCCATTACATGATTAGACAGGGAAAAAACACACCAAACTCTTTCATAATTTCTTTAAATAATAAAAGTTGATTTACTAACATTTCTGAAAATGGATATTGTTTTGGAATGTAATTCGTCATATACAGAAAATAAAGGGTTCAGGTGGGCCTTAGCACTTCAGAAAATAAAGGTTTGGTGACTAGTCGTCTTTAAAAAAAATAGTTATGTTTGACTGATAATTTACCACATGAGGGAGCTGGTATACCATACTCTCTCTTCCATTGGTCTGTTGTGGTGGAGCAGTCTTTACTGCCCCCTCGTGGTGAAGGTAGGTACAGTAAACGAGTGTGTTGTGTTTAGCAAGCTGTTCCTCCTCTCCTCTACTCTCCCTCTTTCTCTCTCCTCTCCTCTCCCCTCTCTCTCTACCCCTCTCTCTCTATCTCTCCCTCCCCACTGCCCCTCGGCCTAGTATGTCCTTCTCCAGTCTGTATCTATTTCTATTTCTATCTACCCCGCTCTCCCTCACTGTCTGGGACGTTTTAAAAGACAACCTGCCAAATAAAAACTCTCTGTACTGAGCTATTTGAGTACGACACAGATTTGGGGTAATACCCCAGTTTTGGTTTAGAAAGAGAGAATTGTGAGGAAGACAGGTGTGTGTATGGGATTACCTCTGAGTCACTGAGCTAGAGAACAACAACCCCCTGCCTTCACATCACACACACACTTCCCCAAACCAGGCCAACCAATGAGCAGTCAGAAACAGGTGGACATCAACATGGGGTCAGTTTGACCTTTGACCTTTGGGACTGATGGGAAAAAATTGTGTGAGAACAGAGCAGAGTGTGTCAACCAGAACAGCTACTGCTGCTTGTTTATTATTATTATTACTAGACATTTAGTCATTCATACAAAACAGCAATTAAAATATTTATTCTTTTTTTTTTTAGATATTCCTTTTGATAAAATACAGAATAAAGTGCTCGTTATTCTTTATCTGGACAATACATGTTATTTCCAACTCAGTTTCTGTTCAGATTCATTGTTTTTCCATCATTTATTTTTCCGTCATAAAATATTTTCTAATTTTGGAATACATAGCTCATGTATCAAACATTAACAGTAATATACCTTAAGCAGGAAGACAAAATTACCATGGTTTCTAATAGGTCTGTGATGTTACCAGTATCGCAATATTCATTGGAAACACAAAGCAGACCAAACTCTTTGGTTCTTAAAAAATGTATGTAAATTATTGGGTGCTATAGCTTGGAAAATAAATAAATGTGACTCTGAATGACAACACAATGATGTTTGTTTCCAACATTAGGGCTGTTTTCCTGAACAACTTACATCCGCTTCATGCTTTGTTTCCTTGCCACAATATTAACGAGTATCGTGATATTGGTATCATCCCGGCCCTAGTTTCTAAGCATGAAAAATGATATATTTACAAACAGAAAATACTTTTTTAATACCACATCAACTTAATGTGTGGTTTTGAAAGTATTAATGACTCATGACAACTATCTGTAAATGAAAAAAACTGTACCAAGATTTAGTTGAATGGAACCAAAAGTTACTTCATAAAGAACATTATTCCAGAGAATATATACAACTGAATATTGAATACAATAAGAATACATTTAAGTCTTGCGCTATAAAATGCAACTTTAGACTCATGTACTGAACACAACTATGTTTAAAAACAAAAAGAAACTCAAGAGAATTATAAGGTCATTCAAACTTCCTTCGTCGTTGTGCTGCAGAATTCTTTCCTTCTCTCTCTGAGGACTTTGGTTGGATACACAAAGAGCAGAGGAACTGTACCAAGGACACATAGTTCATTCGGGACACTAGACATGAGAGTCTTCTATGACTGATTCACACTACAGGGCCGACCCAAACCACAATGTGCTGGCTTCAGGGCTGTAGCCAGGGTCTGACTGTTAGTGAGGACATTTTACTGTATTTCTATACAATTAAAAAACTCTAAAATGCTATTTGGAGGAGAGCAAAAAAACATGACCTAAGCCATTATCACTATGGTTTCTGAAGCTTCATTCACCTCAGTCGATCTACAAACGCATAGCCTAGCTACACAATTAGCCGCTACACATTAACTCAGCACCAGGATTAAAAACTATAATTTATTAGGTACTGAGGGATCTGTTAGCAGAAAGTATTTTATTAACAAATGGTAAAGCATTAAAACGTTCTGAAATGTTCCTGCAATTCTACACATTTTGACATGACTTATGGTTAATATGATATCTGAGTGAGAGCGACTAACTAAATCAATGGGGGCCCCCTGGAGATCAGGGCCCCTGGGCATGTGCCCTATGTGCCCAGTCAATAATTTGGTCATGATTACTACAAGTTTAGTCTAGACTAACTAGACTAATTCACCTATTTTTTTATTATTTTTTAATGACATGGGCTATTTGAGTGACTGTCAGTGAGTGACAGAGGAAAACTGGGGCAGCCAAGTTTCAAAATCGCACCTTGTGTATTCTACTATTCTAACTCTCAACAGTAAGTTGAGACCCCGAATGAATTCCCCAAAAATACATATTTTTTTATTAAAAAAAATAAATAACTAGGTCTGGACCTCAGTGTCCTCATGTGTAGCTACGGCCCTGGCTGGCTTGGACATTTCCCTCTCACAATATCCTTTCTAGCACAGTTCCAGCAACTATAGTGGATGCGTAACCAGACCAGCGCAGGATTGTCTTGTCTCAGTTTGACTCTATAGTATGAATCAGTCACTACACTCCTGATTCCCTCCTGAAGCCCAGCGCATCAAGAGCTATAGCCGGCTGCAGCCTGTCAATCTGATTGTCCATGTCCAGCACACACAGCATGTTCATGTCCACCGCTACCTGGTCCTGAAATCTCTCCTGGAAGATGTCTAGTTGTACGTCCCTCTCTTCCCCCTCCCCGTCGTCCCTCCCCCCCAGCATCACACCCATCTCCCCTACCTCCTCCCCCTCCTCTTCCCCGCAGCACAGGGCCACCTCGTTCTCGTAGCAGAAGGCGCTGGGGGAGTGTGGAGGCAAGAGGTGGAGGCCGGAGGACTTGGGACCAAGAGGGGACACTGACCGGGTAGAACTAGAGCCGGAGGCAGACGAGGGGGAGCGGGATCGGCCCGTCATCTCCCGGAGCTCCCTGGCGCTGCAGTGCGGAGTAGCTGGCACCTCGTAGGTCTTGTGGAAGCGGGAGTAATCTACCTGGTAGCGGTGCTCCTTCTCGAAGACCACGGGCTCGAAGCGGTGGCCCCACAGGATCTCCCTGGCCAGGTATGAGGAGCGGGCCTGGGTGGTCATGGCCGTGGCCTCCACCATCCCCTCCAGTATCACCACGATCTCAAAGTCCTCCGTCGTCAGGTCGGCGCTGCTCATGCAGTACAGCGGGCTGTTCTCGTTGATCTCGTGGACCACGACCAGCGGAGACACCAGGAAGAGGCGGTCCAGGCCCTCATCGTAGCCCACGTCGATGTCCGTCTGCTCCATGGGGAGGTACTCGCCTTCGGCGGTGACGTGCGGCCGGATGAGCTGCGCCCGGACGTGAGCCTCCACGATGTGGCTTTTCCTCATGTTCCCCAGGCGAAACATCAGGCACAGCTTCCCGTCCCGCATGGAGATTACCGCGTGGTGCGAGAACAGCAAGGTCTGCGCCCGCTTCTTAGGTCGAACCATCTTGGCCATGATGGTTCCGATCATGAAGGAGTCGATGATACAGCCCACAATGGACTGGACCACCACCGTAGCCACCGCTGCCGGACACTCCTCGGTGACGCAGCGGAACCCATACCCAATGGTGGTCTGGGTCTCTATGGAGAAGAGAAACGCCCCTACGAAGCCTTGGACGTGTAGGATGCAGGGCTTCCACTCCACCCCTCCTCCCTCCAAGCCGGCCAGAGGCCCCTCTCCCAGGCCGGGTCGAAGGTCGAAGTCCCCATGGGCCAGGGCCACTCCCCAGAAGACCACCCCGAAGAGGAACCAGGAGAGCAGGAAGGTAGAGGTGAAGAGGAGCAGCATGTAACGCCAGCGGATGTCCACGCAGGTGGTAAATATGTCGGCCAGGTAGTGTTTCGTCTTGTCTTCCATGTTGTGGAAAACCACGTTGCACTGGCCGTTCTTCTTCACGAAGCGGCTCCGGACATGGTTGGGCCCCGTCGTGGAGATCTGGCGGCCGTTGTGGACAGGCTCTGTTGCTCGCAGGGCTAACGAGCTGCCGCCTCCTCCTCCTTCTGACCCTCCTCCTCCTCCACCACCACCACCTCCTCCGCCCCCCATACCCCTCCCAGTCATATTGTGGTGCATCAGGGGACCATGGCCATTGTGGAGGCCCAGGGTGGAGATCTTGAAGTGGTCTTCATCGGTGGCTACGATGCTGTATCTGATGTGAAACAAAAACCCAAACAAAATACGTGAGTTTAGAGAGGAGGGTGAAGGAGACATGGTTAAAGGCCCAGTGCAGTCAAAAACGTGATTTCCCTGTGTTTTATAGTCCAAGAATAGACAACAAGGACATGCTTTTAGAGGCAGGAAAAGGGGGAGAAAAGGAGCTGATTGTCCTATTCCCCAGTCCTACCTGTTGACTCGCACCGCTCCCATGGCACCAGTGATCATCAGGCTGTGTCTGTGTGGGCAGTAATCAGGGCCGCGGTGGCCAGTGCCAACCATTAAAAGAGACCAGCTTGGTAGGAGGCTGTGGGCAGAGGGGCAGGAGGACAACAGCCTCAGGTCTAAGGACCCCTTGGAGATATCAGCGTTGCCTCCTTCTGATGCATTTCCTGGAATGACAGCAAATCAGAGAACAGTATGAATTTTTAAGGTCATTCAGAATCACAGCACCCAATGCACAGTATTCCTACATCTACACATGTCATGCAGGACGAGGGTGGGAGATAGTCAACTCTCTTCATGCGTGAAGAAAAACAGACAAATATTCATCATGATGGTTATAGATTGAGTCCCTCGTAGCCGGTCGCCCGAGGCCCCTTTATGTCAGCATGGGGTGGAACACACTAACAGACATAGGAGGGGCCAAAGGTCTGAAAGAGAGGGGAATCTGTGCTGAACTACTGTTAAGGGAACAATTGATCTGGTGTTTGGCTTGATGACAGGGTTAGAGGCCGGGTGACGTAGTGGGTTAGAGCTAGTACCCATTATGTGATCACTAGACTATCAGGGCGACCAAGGGAAAGCGTTGCATAACAGCCGTAACAGGTTTGTAGCTGCACGCTATAGAACAGCAGCACTGGATGGTTTGAAGTGAGGTGTGGAGTTAGCTATGTGTAGAAAAATACATGTCCAACTGCAGTAGCTCACTAAGGCGCTGTGACATCACTGTTGGGTCAACGAAACTGACACGTCGACACACGTCAGCACGGATTTATTAAAACACACAGACTTGAGCGTGAGTGCACACACATACACACGCGCACACACACTGTCCACAGACTGACAGGATTTAGCAGGATTGTTTTTTACCTTTGCGTGACAGTCTATGGACATTTTCTTCCCTCTCAAATACACACACAGCAGATGGACAGATGTTGCTCCTGCCGTGTGCTTATTGGCCGGATTGAGGATCCAGGATCCTTCCCAACTTAAATCCTCAGTAAGAGGCTGGGATAGATTACGTCAGCATTGTTACATATCAACCACTGTAGCAGCTGGACCAAAGGGGCTGAGAGAGAGAGAGAGACTGTGTCTTAAGGAGTGTTTAACCAGGGTCACACGTATCAGGTCTTTCCATACCACTTCCCGAGGATCCTGGGAGTTTGATTGGACAAGAATGTGTATCTGAGTTAGGTTGGAGGAGAAGAATAATGTATATGAATGGAACACTGTGACAGCTTGAGTTTCTCAGTTTGAGTCTATGGGATAATGCCAGATCATAATGAATCCATCGCCACAGACTGAGGAAACTGTTATTTTCCGGTCAACCTGATTCCCATTGAGACGTGAAACTCAGAATGTAGCCATACTGTTAACCATATCAGCATCTTCAGCATCAGAGGCTTCCAAGACATATAGATGTACTACAGATCTAGAACATTTTGTACAATATACAGTACCAGTCAAAGGTTTGGACACACCTACTCATTCAAGGGTTTTTCTTTATTTTTACTATTTTCTACATTGTAGAATAATAGTGAAGACATCAAAACTATGAAATAACACATATGGAATCATGTTGTGACCAAAAAAGTGTTTAACAAATCAAAATATATTTTATATATATTCTTCAAAGTAGACACCCTTTGCATTGATGACACCTTTGCACACTTGGCATTCTCTCAACCAGCTTCACCTGGAATGATTTTCCAACAGTCTTGAAGGAGTTCCCACATATGCTGAGCACTTGTTGGCTGCTTTTCCTTCACTCTGTGGTCCAACTCATCCCAAACCATCTCAATTGGGTTGAGGTCGGGTGATTGTGGAGGCCAGGTCATCTGATGCAGCACTCCATCACTCTCATTCTTAGTCAAATAGCCCTTACACAACCTGGATGTGTGTTGGGTCCTTGTCCTGTAAAAAAAAAAAGATTGTCCCGCTAAGCGCAAACCAGATGGGATGGCGTATCACTGCAGAATTCTGTGGTAGCCATGCTGGTTAAGTGTGTCTTGAATTCTAAATAAATCACTGACAGTGTCACCAGCAAAATACCCCCACACCATCACACCTACTCCTCCATGCTCCACGGTGGGAACCACACATGCGGAGATCATCCACTCACCTACTTACTATGTGTCTCACAAAGATACGGCGGTTGCAACCAAAAATCTCAAATTTGGACTCATCGGACTAAAGGACAGATTTCCACTGGTCTAATGTCCATTGCTCGTGTTTCTTGGTCCAAGCAAGTCTCTTTTTCTTATTGGTGTCCTTTAGTAGTGGTTTCTTTGCAGCAGTTCGACCATGAAGGCCTGATTCAAGCAGTCTCCTCTGAACAGTTGATGTTGAGATGTGTGTTACTTGAACTCTGTGAAGCATTTATTTGGGCTGCAATTTCTGAGGCTGGTAACTCTAATGAACTTATCCTCTGCAGCAGAGGTAACTCTGGGTCTTCCTTTCCTGTGGCGTTTCTCATGAGAGCCAGTTTCATCATAGCGCTTGATGGTTTTTGCGACTGCACTTGAAGAAACTTTAAAAGTTCTTGAAATTTTCCGGTTTGACTGATCTTCATGTCTTAAACTAATCATGGATTTTCATATCTCTTTGCTTATTTGAGCCGTTCTTGCCATAATATGGACTTGGTATTTTACCAAATAGGGCAATCTTCTGTATACCACCCCTACCTTGTCACAACACAACTGATTGGCTCAAACACATTAAGAAAATTCCATAAATGAACTTTTAACCAGGCACACCTGTTAATGGAAACGTATTCCAGGTGACTACCTCATGAAGCTGGTTGAGCTGGTTGAGCTGTCATCAAGGCAAAGGGTGGCTACTTTGAAGAATCTCAAATATAAAATATATTTTGATTTGTTTAACACTTTTTTGGTTACTACATGATTCCATATGTGTTATTTCATAGTTTTGATGTCTTCACTATTATTCTACAATGTTGAAAATAGTTCAAAATAAAGAAACACCCTTGAATGAGAAGGTGTGTCCAAACTTTTGACTGGTACTGTATATAGAGAGTAGGAAGAAAATGGCACCCTATTCTCTACATAGTGCACTACTTTTGACCACATCTCATATGGCTCTGGTCAAAAGTAGTGCACTATATAGGGAATAGGGTGTCACTTAGGACGCCGCCAGAGACAGTCAGGAACCACTAGTCCCTGAGGGAGAGCAGGAGTAATTAAATGTTGATGATAGTTATTAGCCGTTTCCATAGGAACCTCTTTCCCCTCCTCGACGCTCTGATTTGCCGTGTCGAGCGGGGATGATTTAGCACGAGGCACCGCCGCCGAGGTGAAGCGATAGGGTAGAGACACCAGAGGTGTAAGTGCTCTCCTGAGTGACTGAGTCACATACAGGACTGATCCACTTTAATGTGGGTAAAACTGAATCACACAGAACAGAGACAAACATATTTCAGCACATTTACATTTTGGCAGACGCTCTCCTCCAGAGTGATTTACACTAGTGAATACATACATTTTCATACTGGTCCACCGTGGGCATAGAACCCACAACCCTGGCGTTGCAAGTGCCATGCTCTACCAACTGAGCACCCCGACCATAACCTACTCCACACCATAACCTACTCCACAACAGAACTCTACACACACAATACATTTAGGGCCTGAAATTGTCAATATGTACATACAGCTCAGATATGCCTTGAATCCGGAAACACTTAATCCCAGGGGAAATTAATATGAATGGATGAAAGTTTGTGTGTGTGTGTGTGTGTGTGTGTGTGTGTGTGTGTGTGTGTGTGTGTGTGTGTGTGTGTGTGTGTGTGTGTGTGTGTGTGTGTGTGTGCGTGCGTGCGTGTGTGCGCTCGTGTGTGTATGCATGTGCGTTGGCGTTGGCGTTTGTATGTGCGTGTGTGGTAATCTCCTAATCCAAACTGTGATATGAAAGGTGGATGCAGTCAAGCGACCTGGCTTAAATGTTCTTCTTTAATCTGAGGCTGACATTAAAAGGAGAGAAAGAAAGGAAAAAGAAAGTGAAGAGTTTAGGTGACAGCACAGGGCAGGGCATCCGCTTGTCAGGGATGGATGGATGAAGGGAAGAAAGAACATGGGGTATAGAGATTATGACATCAGAGGATGGGGTGTTACTTTTGATCCGGTTTAGCGGTGATTGGTGGCGTTGTGGCGTCGTCATCACTGAATAAAGCATTGTTATACATGATTATGGCAGACGTTATTGTAGGCAAGTAATAGGAAGGGGGGAAAGTTATGTCCGTCTTTTTTGAATGGCTTTGATGGGAGCTCTATGAACACAGTATCTCATTCAAATATGCACGATCTGCACGTCTATCATGAATGCACATGATTGTGTAAAAAAACATGCCCTTCCCATATCTATGAAAAAATATGGGATGACGAGATATCCCATTCTTTGAATAGCCAATGAAAAACTAAAATTATACTTTTTTTTATAACACAGTGCAGGGTAGGCCTACGCACTTGCTAAACTATATCAAAGTTGATGCTGACGTGTAGAGCTGTCCAGTGCTGAAATCTATACCCTCGCATATAGGAAATAAGAATGTGTGAATATTGGAATTATGTGTCCATATCTGATCTAATTTCGAGTCTTGCAAATCAAACCTCTCGGGATATCCAAACTGGCATACCACATCGCCTACGGCCTAGTCAATAAAATATGTCACACAATTAGGATTTGCCTGCGCGTCATTTACAGTTGATTGACATTATAGGCCAGAACAATGCGTTACGTTAGCGGATTCATTGATCCTTTTACAGTGTTTGTCTGAAGGACAGTGAACAGCAGAAAACAACAGGTTTCACTGGGCTCTACAAGGCGAGGAGTTCATGTCGTGACATAATACCGGTGAAAACAGACAAGATTACCCTGCAGTTTATTTCGGGGCCGTAACTAGTGTATGAAGTGAGCTTCGTCGAAACGCTGCATGTTAAAAACAACAAAGAATCTTCGACTAGCCAACCTAAAAACCAACCAATCTTAAAGAAAAACAGGTCAAGTTCATGACAACTTGTCCTGTCAATGGAAAAGTGTTTTTGCCTATTAAAAAACTGTAAACGATTAGAATAAATACTCACCTTTTGAATGGCAATGTTGTTAGCTACTTGAAAAACAACGTTGACATCCTCTCCAGAATAAAAAATAAAACACATCCTTAATGTTCTGTCCTCTCTCTACGAATTCCTTTTGTGCAGCCCGTTTCATTGTCTCATAACGTTCATTTTGAAACTTTTTTGTCTTTGAATCCTAATATTCTTCCAATGTTCTGTTGTGTTGCTTCATTGCATCCCACTCAACTGTTCGCATTCGCTCTCTCTGTTGGACTCGCACTTGACTCAATAAGCGCTCGAACCCTGTGTATGTGAGGTGCGCACGGCACATCTCTCTGTCCCTAGCTAGCTGTGGGTGGGAGAGAGAGGGCGGGCGGGAGGGATGGAGCGCTTGTCACTTTGATTATGTCCCCGTTTACGTGGAGTTGTGTTCCTGAGAGTGTAGGTGTGCTTCCCTATTATTTACCGCCCGCGCCACAGATTTTTATTAGACTGGCCTCCAGAGAAGAAAACAGGTTGCTATGCATTGCTCGGATTTTCAGTGAATTTAGATCAGTGTTAGGCTGTACATGCGAGCTGTCTTTGTGCGAGTTTGAAGCTGTATTATTGAACTGTGAATAGATTTATAGAAATAGGCCTAATAAAAAAAGTTAATGACAAGGAAGTGGTTGATTAAATATCGCTGTTGTCGACAAATACAGACATTATGTAATGTTAGAGTCGCAGTTACAAATGCAGATTCTTAATTTGATCACTCTTTTGTGGCTGAGAATTTTCTTGCACCGCAGGAAATCAAGATGAGCTTCGTGATTTACATAAATCCACCGAACACCCACACTAACACACTGTTATATTAACAGTATTGCACTTTTCATGTAGCCTACTTTTAGCCAGCTAATGTCCTAACCACCGATCCAACAACATTATGGACTAAACGTTCAAATCCCGTTGCTGCACGATTATTTTGTTGCGACATAATTGGTCAAATTATGATTCTACATATACGTAACAAACCAACTGAAGAGATGGTGTGGGGTAAGAAACCAAGTCTCCCTAGTAACCTAGTGTGAACAGGCAATTGAAATCGGATCCCAGTGTTGCATTGTGGAGCTGTCCAGAGCAGAGGTGCTGAAAACTACTAAAACGGAAAACGGATACTCCTCGAACTACCACCACCCTACCGTGGCCTAGCTGGCTGTCACAAACATTTAACCTCCAGACCAGTCTCAGCACCCTGCTAACAATCACCACCTCGTTTGCTTTGTCGTTGATTAGAGCAATATTTTACCACAGGGAGACTACTGAACTAGCGATGGAGACCTGCAGAACTTTCTCCTAGCTGCAATAAGTTCATCCAACTTTCTAATTTCCATCAAAGACACTACTGTTCATAGTTTAATTTATAATTCATATTTGTATTGGCATCAGCAATGTCTCTTTTTTGCAGAGAAATATAGTTAGTTATAGTATTTCAGACAGACCACAATTATATGCAACTCGATAGTTTCTATGGATACCTTTCTTATTTCCTCTCTCTCTCTCTCTCTCTCTCTCTCTCTCTCTCTCTCTCTCTCTCTCTCTCTCTCTCTCTCTCTCTCTCTCTCTCTCAGAGAGAGGAAGAGAGAGAAAGAGAAAGAGAACGAGAGAGAGATGGAGAGCGAGACGGAAAAACGGGGTGAATCAGCAGTGTAGGTCAAGGTCAAGAGGGATTAGGGTTGAACCGTTACAGATTGTGTGATAGAAATGTAAAGGCAATTTCCTATTGAGCTGACATATTCAGCTTTTACTGTGAATGCAGGCTCAGCTAATGTGAGACAATTATGCTGCGAGTCAATGCGAATCAACCAAGCTGCGAGTCAACCCCACTTTAACACTGAACTTCTGCGATACGGATTGAATAAAGCCCTAAATGGTTTGGGAGTGGGGAAGAAATGTGTGGGTGGGTTTAGATTCTAGAAGATAGAGGAACAAGGATGCTGCAACTAATGACAAGAGGGGAGTTATCTTGCTGTTTGTTTACTGTTATTTTGAGTGGTAGTAGTTAGGCCTAAAAAAATGTGGAAAGACACAAGGAAATGTTACAGTAGGGATACAGTAGGTGTATTTTGATTTGTTGATCGAATCCAGGTATTTCTACTCTACTCTATTCTACCATACCCTACCCAACTCTGTATTCTGCACTACTCTATTCTACTCTACTCTACTCTATGATATTCTGACTGAAACAAAGAGAAGGGAAGATTGGAGACTGCTTCCATTACACCTGCCCCACTGACAGAAATGAAATGACCATCTTTGTGTCTGTGTATTAATAACCATAATCTGTCTGAATGAGGCTGGCTGGAGTAAGATATCACATAAGATATTAACTCTTTTTCATAAGCACACCTTGCTCAAGGCATCAAACCACTGCTCCTGCATATCTCTCTCTCTCTCTCTCTCTCTCTCTCTCGCTCTCTCTCTCTCTCTCTCTCTCTCTCGCTCTCTCTCTCTCTTTCTCTCTTTCTCTCTCCCCATCTCCATCCACCTTTCTCTCTTTCACCTCCATCTATTTCTCTGTTTTCACCTGGACCTGCTTTTGGGAGATTTTTAGGTCAGCAACATGAATAAAAATTGTATTAGTTTCATTATTAAATGTAAATGTAGTGTTTGAACTGACACAAGCTATTCTGTGTTTTCCTTCGACTCTGCTCCAGTCCTGATGACTCCCTCCCAGACGCGGTGAGAGCCAATTTACTTAGAAACAGGAGGCCGCCTCATTCCTCACAGCCAGCAGATCCAGGTCAATATGTTTTTAAGAAATGAGGCTGAAGAAAAGAGAGGGACAGAATGGCCAGTATTACTCCACAAGGGTGAATACATTACAGGCAAATAGTTGTGTAATAATTACATAACTAAGTCTATATTGATTTCAAATTAGGAAGAAAGACAGACTAGGAATTGAAGGCAAGTGATGCTGGATGCATATGAAGATCAGGCATGCTAACTGAACTTCCATTGAATTTAGAACAAACTGCAAAATGGGTACAGATCTCTGTGTGAAAATGAGGGGGAATGAGGCACTTGGGTGGTGGATAGCAGTTTTATATATATATATAGTTCAAACACTGGGCACAGCGGGGACTCATGATGTAACCTCAGCGGGGATGTTAGTCCAAATCTATCTCACTAAGTTCAGAGCAATGCGAAGGGACATTTGGTGACCTGCAAAAGAGCTGTCTCTCAGATTTCTCCGGTACTTCAAGAAACCAAGGCATTGAGGCGTGTGGGTTCCACTTGAGTTTAATAAAGGCAAAACACTGGTCCTCTGTGATTGGTCAGCTAGTCTAGGCCATTAGATGGGCAATGCAGTGCCATAAAAGATAAGTATGTTTCAAATGCTCTCAGTTCACTCAGTAGCCAATAAGAAGTTTGTATTGCACTGAATTGGTACTGGTCCATCCCTTTAAAGCTAGACTCAATATCAGCGCCCCGCGGAAATATAATTAACATAATAATACAAATCTCCATCAAAATCTGTCTGTTTAAGATAGAGATATCTGTTTTTTTTTTGCTTGGGCTGCGTCTCAATCCACAGCAACCACCAATGGCGGTTTTCAGCGTCTGCGGTGGAAGGTGACCGAGCTACAGCGGTGTTTGTCAGACCATGAGACATCCTGAAGATCTGTCTACTCATGAAAACTTCTGTAATGTCTGAACTAATACGACCATTCTATGGAAAGATGAGACTCTTACGAACAGGATGGTGTTCTCCGTTTTACACTATGACCGCATCACGGGACTCGTCTGACGTTGGTACCGTTAATCTGCCAACTTCTGTCTGTAGCGTCCGAACAGTTTGGGCAACACACTAAGATGGAAAGGTAAGACAAACACAAACACTACCGTTCAAAGGTTTGGGGACACTTAGAAATGAAATTCTTGCAATTACGCCTATGTAGATAATCCATTAAAAATCTGCCGTTTCCAGCTACAATAGTCATTTACAACATTAACAATGTCTACACTGTATTTCTGATCAATTTGATGTTATTTTCATGGACAAAAAATGAGCTTTTCTTTCAAAAACAAGGACATTTCTAAGTGACCCCAAACTGTTGAACGGTAGTGTACATGTCGGTTGTTAAGCTCTAGGACATCCAAAAGCTTCACAAGACTCTGAAGGTAGCCCATACCAGTTGAAGGTAGCCCATACCAGTTGAAGGTAGCCCATACCAGTTGAAGGTAGCCCATACCAGTTGAAGGTAGCCCATACCAGTTGAAGGTAGCCCATACCAGTTGAATACATGAATGGAAGTGTATATGGAAGTAGTTCAGTGCCAAAAGCATTTGTTAAGTATGGGTAACAAACTAAGAATAACTTCCTGATCATTCTTATATTTCTCAGATATAGGACATACACTTTAAAACAAACTTCTTTTAGATTTGTTTCCATGTATTAATCTGTTATTCAATGTATTTCTATTGGCTGATAGCAGTAAGGCCAAATTCAATGTCTGATCAAATAATTTTTCCAATATATTTTTCTGATACCTAAAGGGGTCCTAAAATTCCAAATCAAATAGCTAAATGATCCATGCTATGACCATGTTAAAACAATTCCATATGTTAGCTTAGTAGAACCCCCACCCCCCCTCCCCCCTAGACTCTTAAGGAAGTTGATGCTTGAAATGTCATTTCGGAGAATTACATTTTCTCTGAATGGTTTTACTTACAATATTGTCCTTTGATGATCTGGTTCTATTTCACCCTTGCTTGTGACCTGTATGAGTCATTCTACTACCAAAGATATGCATATTTAAGAACGTTTAATCACTCTAAGATACATTCAAGAAAATACAGTCTATTTACATTTATAGAAGTCAGTCATGCCAACTTCAAGTTGGTGGGATGCTGAACTTTACTTTGGCGATCATATTTCCATGGTTACTAAATCTCCTCTCACCATGGCAACTGTCGCCTGAGCAACAGAGTGTATCTATGCAACTAGGACGCTCAGCGGAAAAAGGATTTGGGCAGAAATAACTCCCTGCAACATTTTCTTGCCAAACATGCTGTTATTAATATCCTGAGGGTAACATTTCATTTGAAAGATTTTTGGGGGTTAATATTCTCTGAGAATAGTATTACATGTAAACTTTTCAAAACTACAATTTCTGAGAGTGCAATTAATCATACGCAACTTTTGGTACAGCTAATTTGAGCTTGAATTGAGACTATTCCACACAGTGATAAATTGGCCCTGTTACAGGATCCAGAGCAGTCAGTGTTCACTTCACCTATTTAAACATACAGTACATCTATAAATACACAGCCTTTATAGTCTACAGTCTACGCTGAGCACGCAGCGTGAATGACAAGGGAGAGTATATGATCCACTAAGAGACTGTGGGAATAGTCTATCTTTGTCAATGTGTGTGTGTATGTGTTCTCCTGTATGCGTATGTGTGCCTGTGTGTGCTACCTGGCCTTCCAGTAAGATCCCTATGACACTGCTGGCCCCCTCTGCTGGCTTCTCTGGACACTGCTGTCCCCCAGTGGACGAGAGATATAATTGACCGTATATCTATGGAAACAGCTCTGTTTTCAGCATAGCACAGCTGATATTATATTCTATACACACACAAAGGGCCCCTAGACAGGTTACATATGTGAGGCTAGATGCTGTAAATACTCATTTTCATTTCCTCAGGTAGGTAGTGACATAGATACTCTACTAGCCGACCTGCCCTGCAACATTAAGGACCCACCTGGCATCTAAAAAAAGATACGTCCGATGGTTTCGACTTATTTCGTACCCTGTTTATTTTTTCACTATACAATTTAAACTGGTTTGTTTTTCATCGGTTAACCTTGTATTTAAACACAGTTTAATGTCAACTCAAGATTCAACATGTATTTCTTGTTCCCCAGAAGATGGCCACTCTATGGTCCAGTCTATGTCTGTCCAACTATGCGGTGCCTGTTCTAGTAAACAGTGTTTTACAGGTGACCGCTCGCGCTTGTCTGTAACCCTCAGAGCAGCCATCTGTAAAACAGGCCCACCACATGACATCTGTCCAGTGGAGCCAGTTGCACATTTCACTCTCTAAAGCTGATGACATCTGATACACACCTTTGGGGCCAGTGGGCCATGTTGGCTCCATTGAGAGTCAATTGATGTTTAACATGACAAAAGACAGAGCCACAATGGCAGTTATACCCACGCCAGTTTCCCCTAGACTTGGATGAGTTCTGAGAGTATGAAGTGTATGACCTGTGCTGGTTACTTTGCAGATAAAAATAAGCTTGGAGTTAACAGTCATAAGGTATTTAAAAATTCTAGAAATACCTTTGAAGTGTTTTTAATATCATAATACCAGTATGGCAAAGACAGATTATGCTTTTAAGTCTTTGTGTTTCTTTCATTAGCAAAATGGCTGTGAGTTACTGTGTTATGGTTCTAGTATTGTGTGTCAAAATATTTTTGTACAGAGCTGTAAAGGTATAGCCTTTAGGTTTTTGTTTCACTCAGTCGCTGTCTTAAGTAATTGTTGCTTCACCTCAAGGAACCCAGAGGATGTTGTTTGGCCACAACCAAGAGATGAAGTTACCTACTACCTGAAGCATTTCATTGAATTACATTACAGTGTAAAGACCGCTACAGGTCAATGCATGCAAATTATTGATATGGTCCATATTCTACTTCAGAATGCAATTCTAAAGATGTAAAATCTTAATTTGATCAGTTAGTAATATCCACTTTGAAATTTCAGACTAGATTTGAACCTAAGGAAAAATGTATCAACCACTACAAAACTGTCCATTAATTATAATCCACATAATAATCCACATTTCCTGTTGCTGCAGGATTACTTTCCTGCTGTAGTAAACTGACTCAAATTAAGTTCCTACGTCTGTATAGTGTTGCTCTTGACATACTGCATTACTATGTGCTGTCTATACAGTATATGGTTTGATTGGTTATCCCACCTCTAATCAGGATGTACCACCTTTGTGTAGGTGGATTTTGTAATAGTGCATCATTGCACTGGGCCGTACCATCAGAGTAAAATAGGGGTGTTCACCTGATCTGAGGATCCATCATGCCGCTCTGTGCTGACGACTTTTACTGCCACCAGTTCCAACCCAACACCTTTGACCCCTCCCGCTGTGGTTTGTGCTTGCGCCCGGGACACATGCACCTGAACAGTACCTCACAGGTAAGCCAGGCAGGAGGGGCTAGTGCTGAGGGAAATGGACGATGGATGGCTAATGACTGTTAAGGGTTATTGGGTTTGGAAAAGGTCTGGATTATTACCTTTGCTGTACAGTAAATTGTGGTATACGTTTGAAACACTTCCAAAATCGTTCATTTTATCTTCCCAAGTGGCAGTATGAGGAGTAACCATTTCTGAATGAAACAAAGGCGCATATTAAACAACATAATGATGCAATGAACACAAATAAAGCCACCAAGCGGGGTAATTATAATATAAGCTATACTGTAGGTGTGATGAGGACTGACGAACACACAGGTTGGCGTTTGATTATATTATTATTCTATCATTAATTAATGAAAAGCTCATTTGCATCCCTTGGGGGAAAGATAGTAATCTAATCCGCTCACATAACACATTGCACACAAGCACCCACACAAGCACACACAAGCAACCACACACAAGCAGGCACACACACACACGCGCACACACACGCACGCGCGCGCGCGCACACACACACAAAACACATACACAAGCACACACAAGCAAGCACACACAAGCAGGCACACACACGCACGCACGCACGCACGCACACACACACACACACACACACACACACACACACACACACACACACACACACACACACACACACACACACACACACACACACACACACACACACACACACACACACACACACACACACACACACACACACACACACAACACCAGCCCACTCAACTGAACTCTAAGGATGGACCTGTACCAGAAATACACTTCTACTAATCTTCACTGTCATTGGAGTAATCTAATATGCTCAAACAACACATGCACACAAGCACACACATTCACAACACCAGCTCTATGGATGAACCTGGACCAGAAATACACTTCTACCAATCTTTATTTTCATTTGAATAATTCTTCCATTTCAAAATAACAGAATATTCTAGATAGAAATCCACGCCTGCTCACAACACAGAGATCAAAAGTCAAAAGAGAAGAAAGGCTTTTGTGTGTTGTAGGGAGGGCAAGAAATGAAAGAGGGATCAAGAAAGGGTTGAGAGGAGGATGGGAGGATTCTGGTTGTGGAAGAGCAGCAGACCAATGAAATAATGATGAGCTAGGCCAGGGAGAGGTTGTGTTACCGCCCAATGCATTAGCTCAGGTAGATAAGGTGAAGAGAGGAGAGGTAGACGGGGAGGAGAGGGGGGGAGAGAGGGGGAGGAGAGAAGTTGTTGTTGCCACTTGCAGCCTGTCTTAACAGCAGATTTGTAAAGGGACGTCCAAGGAAGCTCTGCAAGCAGGTGTAGTAAGAAGTTAGCATTTTGTTTTAGCTGTGATGAGTTATACGGAAAGTTAGCTTCTTTTCATTTATTCCACAGGCAGCCATTTTGTCTGAAATTTGTTTACTTTACTTGTTGGTGCTTTCTCACATGCTTGTTGAATTGACCTTGAGAGTGGTTTCAACTCATTCATTTAATGAATCTTTAAGCATTGTAATGTCATTGGTCACACTAGGTAATGACTGTCTTGCCATAGAGATACCTGTACACTGCAGCATGTTTGAATTTGTTTGATTTGTCTCCAACTGTACTTTCACGTTACTATGCAACTTTCTGAAAACACAACAGAATTACATACTTTATGTACCAAGCCTTAAAAGTGACTTTTACACATCTCAGATGGTTTGCTGAATTGACAAAGCCATTGACCAGTTTGACATTCTCTGAATTATTAACGATTGGACGAAATGTGTCCCGTTCCACGAATCAGGACAACCATGACTTCCTGTCGGAGGTGACCAGCTACAGTGATGTCACAAGGAGCGTCTGGACCTATCAGGAGAGCCTAACTCACACTCCGAGCCCTGACTGGGAACTCAATATCTGTGACTCTGACACGGTACACAGGTGAGTGTGAGTGTCATTGTCAGTTGACTTTAGTAACACTACATTAATAAGGTATCCTTAAAGTGATTTATAAAACTTTAATAAACAGTTAGAAAACATTATATTTGAATGAAATTCTACAATCAGGTAGTGATTTCTCTTAAACGTGTTCTACAGTACATTGTGCCAAACTCATAGAGTGTGTACCCCTACCAATGTCCCTCATGCCCTCCCTCTACATCTCCACCCAGCAGTCAGGAGGACCAGTGGTACTTCCTGCCAGACCCAGGGAGGAGTGGCTCTAGCAGCCCAGCAGGGTGCTGTGTGGCGGGGCCAGAGATGACACGGGTGGACCCCTCTCCCCACAGACCACCACAAAGCTCACTGATGGAGGAGAAGAGAGGCCGGGAGAGGTTCAGGCGACCCTCAGGTCAGACCAGCTCACAGTATTACAGACAGACATTTTGTCTGGGACAGCTGCTACAATTTTCATTCAATTCAATTTTAATTCAAAATGTTATTGTCATTTTTCAGTTAAACATTTAAATGTGTCTTGGCTTTCCATTTGAGTGGGGCTCAATCAAATGGATGATCTACCAGGCCATGTTCCTACTCCTCACTTATAGGATCAAGAGGAGAAAGTGGCTACTTCTCTCCGGACAGGAAAGCCTTATTTGATGGTGGTCCCCAGGCTCAGGTGGAGGGTGTATCCAAACGGCCTTACCGGCACTATGAGAGGGGCCATCCGCTCCCCAACAACCACAGCCCAGAACCCAAAGCCTCCATCCCCTACCGGAACGTGAATCTTGGAATTCCCTCCCAGAGGAGAAGCGATGAAACGTTCCAGCAGGAGACCTGGAGGAGCGAGTCTCCGCAGAGATACACCTATCATTCCAACTTCAGACGTGGTGGCACTGATTCTCAAAATCAGTCTCCTAGCCCTCGCTCCCCATGCCCAAACCGGTATAAACTTGCTGAATCTCGATCTGCGTCCTCCCAACGTAGAAGCTCCCACTCCAAAAGTCACGCTCCTTCTCACGCTCCGTCTCACTCATCTCCCTCCTCGTCTCGCCATCCGTCAGGACGGTCCATTCCCTCTCACAGACGAGGGTCTGTCGTGTCTCACCACCCCTCCCCGTCTCGAAACACGGCCTCCTACAATCATACTGACTCCTCCCATGTAAGAAATGGTAAAACAGAGCATTACGCCAATGGGCGTGATCAAGATTCAAGGGATTCAAGAGAGTCAAGAGATTCAAGAGATTCAAGAGAGCCAAGAGAGTCAAGAGAGTCAAGAGGATCAAGAGAGCCAGGAGGATCAAGAGAGTCAAGGGAGCCAAGGGAGCCAAGAGAGTCAAGAGAGTCAGGAGAGTCACGAGAGTCACGAGAGTCACGAGAGTCAAGAGGATCAAGAGAGTCAAGAGAGTCACGAGAGTCACGAGAGTCAAGAGGATCAAGAGAGCCAAGAGAGTCAAGAGAGTCAAGAGAGCCAAGAGAGTCAAGAGAGTCAAGAGAGCCAAGAGGATCAAGAGAGCCAAGAGAGTCAAGAGAGTCAAGAGGTTCAAGAGAGCCAAGAGAGTCAAGAGAGTCAAGACGTCCCTCCCACAACTCAAAAAGTCACAGTTTGGACTCTGAAAAACTGTACAAAAATCTTGACTCCATCTCTCGACGTGACTCTCCAGCCTTGCAGCCAAACTCCCACGAAGGGTCTCGAAGCCCCCGGCTCAGAACAGATAAAAACCCTTCCCCAACCACTCGCAGTCGTGATAGTCATGAATGCTCTCCCCCTATAAGTGGCTATGGTACACACAGCCATTCACCCCAAAGAGAAACCAAGCATAGCGACACCAGACCTGACACAGCACAGAGCTACTCAAGGAGACCAGAGAGGGTCGCTAGAGAGGAACGGACAGAGATGCACCCCCCTAAAACCAACCCCAGCCTCCCTCCAGGCTCCTGGCGTGGCTCCTCCCACTCCCTTCTAAGCCCTGCCCTCTCTTGTAGCTCCTCCCCACCACGACTAGGCATCGACTCCCAGCTGCTTGCCAATTCGTTGAAACCCTACGCTGCGACCATGGAAATGAATGACAGGCCAATCAGTGACAGGAGCAAGAGTAATATAAGGCGGGGCCTGGAGTACCTATTGACCCGAGAGGAGCCCAAGAGAACCGCCTCAGTGGACTCCCAGGGGATGACCATAGAGGACTACGTCATTCTGGCCGACATCCCTAGACTGGACCTGGGGTCAGAGGGAGAGGGGGCAGAGGTGCTACTGGGCCCGAGGAGGAGGACCCAGAGCCCCAGCCCACGTAGAGACCAGAGGCACAGGACACCCAGGTGAGGAGACTGGAGAGGCGACAGGAGGGACATAATAGAGAGAAGGGGGGGCCTACTGGATGTACAGAATATTGTAAGGGCCTACTGGATGTACAGCATATTGTAAGGGCCTACTGGATGTACAGTATATTGTAAGGGCCTACTACATATACAGTATATTGTAAGGGCCTACTGGATGTATAGCATATTGTAAGGGCCTACTGCATGTACAGCATATTGTAAGGGCCTACTACATATACAGTATATTGTAAGGGCCTACTGGATGTACAGAATATTGTAAGGGCCTACTGGATGTACAGAATATTGTAAGGGCCTACTGGATGTACAGTATATTGTAAGGGCCTACTGGATGTACAGTATATTGTAAGGGCCTACTGCATGTACAGCATATTGTAAGGGCCTACTGCATGTAGAGTATATTGTAAGGGCCTAATGCATGTACAGCATATTGTAAGGGCCTACTGGATGTACAGCATATTGTAAGGGCCTACTGGATGTACAGCATATTGTAAGGGCCTACTGC
Organism: Salvelinus namaycush; assembly: GCF_016432855.1. NCBI lineage: Eukaryota > Metazoa > Chordata > Actinopteri > Salmoniformes > Salmonidae > Salvelinus > Salvelinus namaycush. Next base: position 6,925,893 of record NC_052345.1, read on the forward strand.
ATGTACAGCATATTGTAAGGGCCTACTGGATGTACAGCGTATTGTAAGGGCCTACTGGATGTACAGCGTATTGCAAGGGCCTACTGGATGTACAGTATATTGGGTCAGGATTTTCTCTCTGGTCTCTATTTCTCCAACTTTTCTTCTATTGTAGGTATGTAGAGGACTCTGATAGCTGCAGTACGAGGGTTGAGTCTGATGAGAGAGGGAGAGGCAGAGAGAGGGGGAGAGACAGGAGGGAGAAAGAGAAGGAGAAATATTGCGACTCAGAGGATGGACGACTGTCCCGAACCCAGTCCACAACTGATCTTCAGCCACAGGTGATACGCTTGATACCTTCGAGTACTTTAAAAACAGGTCTGCCATCAAGTCACTCATACTGTAAGTACCATCCTATAACCATTATTCATATCATCCATTTGTTACAGAGGTCAGACAATCAAACTAGAAAGGGCCTCAGATCTTCTAAACCACGGCAGAACGTTCTACCTGAAAATACTCAAACACAGTCTGACCAAAAGGGCTGGATGTCAAAACTGGAT